>NC_056751.1:743256266-743373766 GCF_019279795.1 Protopterus annectens | reverse complement strand
GCGGACAACAATACAGATTTACATATCGGATTGGTTGAGGGCCAGGTTAACAATGACCGCCACCAGTACTGTTAGCCAACAGGGTGCTGGTGGAAATTGGGCTACTGTTGGCCGAAGAAGAAGAGGGGAAAGGCATGCCCGAAAGCAGAAAGAGGAGGAAGTTTAGGAGTATAGTAGTGAGGGTAGGAACTTTGAATGTTGGCTGTATGACTGGTATAGGGAGAGAGCTAGCTGATATGATGGAGAGAAAGAAGGTTGATGTACTGTGTGTGCAAGAGACCAGATGGAAGGGGAGTAAGGCCAGCTGCATAGGAAGCGGGATCAAACTGTTCTATTATGGTGTGAAAGCAAGGAGAAATGGGGTAGGGGTTATCCTGAAGGAACAGTATGCCAAGACTGTTTTGGAGGTGAAAAGAGCATCAGACAGAGTGATATTTATGAAGCTGGAAATTGATGGTGTAATGAAGAATATTGTTAGTGCATACGGTCTGCAAGTTGGGTGTGCGATGGATGAGAAAGAGAAATTTTGTAGCGAGTTGGATGATGTGGTGGTGAGTGTACCCAAGGGTGAGAGACTGGAGTGGATTTCAATGGGCATGTTGGTGAAGGGAGCAGAGGGGATGTAGTGATGGGCAGGTATGGTGCATTACATTCGAGTGACGCCTCCAGGTGCATCTGCAGTTATCTCCTACTGCTCCTCCAGGCGTCAAATATTGCTTGTTCATACTTGCATTAATAATTCCAAAATCTTGTTGCATATAAGAGATGAGAATATTTTATCTTGAAGCATACATGATGGCAAACAACTGTATTGATATTTGACCTCTGTCAATGAGTATTTGCTAGAATTGTAAGGTGAAAACTACAATTTTAAAGGAAAAAGCCACACCCACTAGGAGTTAAAGGTACACTCTCAAAAGAGTTGTACTGGAGGGAATGAGTTAAGGAGAGGTATGCATAAGGTCAGATGGTAGTGGATTTTGCGAAAAGGATGGACATGGCTGTGGTGAATATGTATTTTAAGAAGAGGGAAGAGCATAGGGTGATGTACAAGAGTGGAAGAAGATGCACACAGGTGGATTATATCCTATGCAGGAGGGCCAGTGTGAAGGAGATTGGAGACTGTAAAGTGGTGACAGGGGAAAGTGTAGTTGGGCAGCATAGAATGGTGGTCTGTAGGATGACGTTGATGATCAAGAGGACGACTACAAGTGCGAGAGCAGTGCCAAAGATCAAATGGTAGAAGTTGAAAAAGGGTGATTGTGAGGTGGAGTTCAGGGAAGAGTTAACGAATAGAGTAACTACAGCAGAGATGGTAAGGGAGATAGTTAGAAAAGTGCTCGGTGTGGTGTGACATCTGGAGAGATGGAGGACAAGGAGACCTGGTGGTGGAATGAGGACATACAGGAGAGTACACAGAGGAAGAAGCTGGCGAAGAAGTGGGATTGTCAGAGAGATGAAGAAAGTAGACAGGAATATAAGGAGATGAGGAGCATGGCAAAGAGAGAAGTGGCCAAGGAGAAGGCATATGGAGAGTTGTATGAAAGGTTGGATACTAATGAGGGAGAAAAGGACCTGTACCGATTGGCTAGAAAGAGGGACCGAGCTGGGAAAGATGTGAAGCAGGTAAGGGTGATAAAGGATAGTGAGGGAAACATACTCAAGTGAGGAGTGTGTGTTGAGCAGATGGAGAGAGTACTCTGAGGGGCTGATGAATGAAGAGAATGAGAAATAGAAGGCTGAATGATGTGGGGAGAGTGAATCAGGAAGTGGAACAGATTAGCAAGGAGTAAGTAAGGAAAGCTATGAAGAATGGAAAGGCTGTTGGTCCAGATGACATACCAGTGGAAGCATGGAGGTGCTTAGGAGAAATGGCAGTGGAGATTTTAACCAGATTGTTTAATGAAATCTTGGAAAGTGAGAGGATGTCCGAGGAGTAGAGAAAAAGTGTTTTGGTACCTATTTTTAAGAATAAGAGTGATGTGCAGAGCTGTAGTAACTACAGAGGGATAAAACTGATCAGTCACAGCTTGAAGTTATGGGAAAGAGTAGTGGAAGCTAGGTTAAGAAGGGAGGTGCTGATTAGTGTTCAGCAGTATGGATTCATGCCAAGAAACAGCACTGCAGATGCGATGTTTGCTCTGACCGTTTTGATGGAGAAATATAGAGAAGGGCAGAAGGAGTTGCATTGCGTCTTTGAGGACTTCGAGAAAGCATGTGATAGGGTGCCTAGAGAGGAGTTGTGGTAATGTATGAGGAAGTCGGGAGTGGCAGAGAAGTATGCAAGAGTGGTACAGGATATGTACGAGGGTATTGTGACAGTGGTGAAGTCTGCAGTGGGAGTGACAGATACGTTTAAGGTGGAGGTGGGATTACATCAAGGATCAGCTTGGAGCCCTTTCTTATTTCCACTAGTGATGGACAGGTTAACAAACGAGATCAGACAGGAGGCCCCATGGACTATGATGTTTGCAGATGACACTGTGATCTGTAGTGAGTAGGGACCAGGTTGAGGAGACCCTGGAGAGGTGGAGATATGCTCTAGAGAGGAATGAAGGTCATCAGGACTAAGACAGAGGAATGAAGGTCATCAGGACTAAGACAGAATGTGTGTGTGAATGAGAGGGAGGGAGGATAGAGGAATGGTGAGGATGCAGGGAGTAGAGTTGGCAAAGGTGGATGAGTTTAAGTACTTGGGATCAACAGTTCAAAGTAATGGTGAGCATGGAACAGACATGAAGAAGAGAGTACAGACAGGGTGGAATGGGTGGAGAAGTATGTCAGGAGTGATATGTGACAGACTGGTACCAGTAAGAGTGAAAGGGAAGGTCTACAAGAGGGTAGTGACACCAGCTATGTTTTATGGGTTGGAGACAGTGTCAATGACAAAAAGGCAGGTGTCAGAGCTGGAAGTGGCAGAGTTAAAGATGTTAAGATTTGCACTGGGTGTGACAAGGATGGACAGGATTAGGAATCGGTATACATTAGAGGGTCTGCTCAGGATGGATGGTTTGGAGACAGTGAGGCGAGAATGCGTTAGTTTGGACATGTGCTAAGGAGGGATGCTGGGTATTATTGGGAAAAGGATGCCAAGGATGGAGCTGCCAGGTAAGAGGAAAATAGGAAGGCCTAAGATAAAGGTTTATGGATGTGGTGAGAGGACATGCAGGTGGTTGGTGTGAGAGCGCAAGATGTAGAGGACAGGAAGAAATGGAAACAGATGATCCGCTGTGGTGACCCCTAATGGGAACAGCCGAAAGAGAAGTAAATCACTACCATACTTTTCCTGCCACTATTCCAGTACTGAATATATTTGCTTTTCCCACATTGTCTATTCTTTTTCTCCTTCTCCTATATCTTCTACAGTGCTTTAAAAAGGGGAAGTATACTATTTCCTTTACATTAAATCAAGAAAGTTAAATGAAGGACAACAGCCACAAGATTTTTCTTTAAAACTGACATTTTAGAATATTTTCTGCTTAAAACCTGAGCTTTGGCCGGCTAAGATCTAGCTGTATTCAACTGGACATACAAGAGAACTTAAGTACTTTTTATCTGCACTTTTTTCAAATACAGCATTTTAATTGATTTATTTGTGTTGTATCGAATATTAACTGAACTGGAAGTTTTGACTCTGTTTTTTTCAGTTAGTTCCCCACCCACCGTCCCTGGTTTTGAGTTGGTGTTAATCTTGTTGGCTTTGAAACTGCCCGCCGCTCTTGTAAATTTGTGTTTGGATACTCCATCTGGGCCCATCTCATTTGCTCACTCAACTGAGTGCAGTGAGATCATATTCTGATTTCAGGCACTCCTACTGTATACAAAGAGAGCATCTGGGAAAGGGGAAAAAATATAAGCTGGTTTCCTGCCTTTCCTGTAAGTGGCCTACACTCTTTGTAGGCTTCTGAGCCCCCAAGTCTTTCTGTGTTGGAGGGAAGCCTTCTAGCTTAATTTTGTTTCTTAGAACTAGCCAGTTTTCTAGTTTCAGCACTCAAATCTGTTTCTTTGAACTCAGCACTTGTTCAGAACTCGTAAGCATTAAATAAGCTGCAAATTATTACAGCACTCAACTTTCCTCACTTGTCTAGAGGAAAGCAGTTTTTAGTACTTAATAAATAAGCACTTATATAGCCAAACTGGAAGCAAAGCTCTCTTCACTCAAGACTGGACTAGACAGTCAGGAGGAGAAGGTAAACACTTGCACCACACCCCACTCATCACATAGTCCTTCAAAACCTACACCACCAAAATACACACAAACACAAAACACACACCTACATTTGCGGAGGCTCTTAATAAAAACCTGACCAAGCATCAGGGACCTCCAAAGCAGAAATGCAAGCAAACACCACCCCCCCCAACAAAACCCAAATGACACACAGCCTACAAACTCAGTGTGCCACTCAACCACAGCCCATAAGCCATAACAACGTACCCAACACTCTAGTCAATAGGTGACTCTATAGTCAGGCACATTGATGTTCCACTCACCAGGCTAAACAATACTGTCAGGTGCCAGGATCCGCAATAACCCACGCACTCAGGTCACTCCACAAGTACAAATATGACACTCCCATTGTCCATGTTGGTGTGAATGACCTGAGACGTACCTCCCTGGACTACATGGAGAGACATGGAGGAGCTCTCCGATCTTGTAGCCCAGGCAGGTATGACCCTAGCCCTGAGTAGCATCCTGCCATCACGCAACCCAGAATGATACCACAGTACAAGGACAAAATGACTGACTTCAACAATTGGCTAAGCTTCTGGTGTCATTCTAAGTATTTGCCTGGGACGACATGATCGACAGACCACGATGCTTTGCCAGAGATGGCCTACACCTGTCGCCCTTGGGATTTCGGATACTGGCAAAGGCTCTTGCCACCCCTATAGTGCGCCTTTTTTAGGCAAGGTTCAAATGACAAATTCACTACCGTTAACAGGTATGAGCAAGCAAATCTGAGGGTAATGCTAGAAGTTGAAACCTCAAAAGGCACTCACTCGAGGCACTCCTTAAAATGGAGAACATAGACATCTGTGCAGTGACAGAGACCTGGTTCAAAGCTCCAGACAGCACCCCTGTGTTACCAGGCTATAATTCATACCACACCTTTCGGCCACCTAACCTGGAACAAAGCACTAAAGGTGGAGGCGTGTCCATATTCATTAAGGATATCCACACCTCCAGGCTAGCTGCACAGCATAATGCATCCGAGATTATCAAAGTGCAACTAACTCTGGGCAAGACTGCAATCCAAATTGTAGCTTGCTACAGACCCCCCACCATGCCCCAGGATTCCAACTCCTCATTTCTTGATACTTTCCAGTGTATTAGGGTACAACCCAACACCCTAATAATGGGCGATTTCAACTACCCCACCATTAATTGGGAAAACTACTCATGTACAAACTCTTTTGTTCAACGTTTGCTGGTATTCATAAATTCCAATGCCTTGGATCAACTTATTCACAACTCCAACAGGGGCAGCAATATTCTAGACCTGGTCATTACCAACATGGGCAATAGGTGTTCTACAACAGAGGTCAATTCCTCGTTGGTCAGATCCTACCACAAGCTAATCACCCTAGACATCCACATCCCACCCCCAATTAGGGAAACCACCGTAAAAAACTTCTCCAAAGCCAACTTCACACATCTTAAGACAGAAGTGGCAAACTTCATGACACCCATGCAGACGGACAATAGAGGTACGACTGCTGAATCCTACACAAATGTACTTTATAAGCACTTACACAAGTGCATGGATCATGATATCCCCAATAGAACCAAGATGCTATCCTCCAAAAAAAAGGAAGCCAATCTGGCGGTCCTCTGCCATAAACAAACTCTACAACAGAAGAAAGAAACTGTTGCAAAAGAGAGCAAAAATCCCATGACTGGAGGAACTCCCTGGTCAACCTCAGTAAGAAGCTGAGATTCCTCATAAAATCCTCCAAAGCTAGTTACGAAAACAAAACTGCTACTGACTCTAAAGACAACCACAAAGCATTCTATAGCTATGTCAAGAATCTCAATGGCATCACTCAGATCTGCTCCGAGTTACAGCACGATGGCACTAAATATACAGAACCAACTGATATTGTCAACATCCTGGCAGATAGTGCTAACTTTACCGCCCTCTCACCCCCTACACGGCCCATCTCTATACCGGAAGAATGCAAAGTTCCTGTAATCACGGCTGCACAGGTAAAAAAAAAAAAAAAAAAAAAAAACAACACTCTCCAAAGCCAAGAACACAGCATCCATAGGACCTGACAATATCCCAGGCTGCATTCTACACGAACTACAGAATGAACTGGCACCCTCCCTAAGTACCATGTTCAATCATAGCCTCACCTCAGGCTTTGTGCCCACTGAATGGCACACTGATGGTTATCCCACTCCACAAAGGGGGAGGCACGACGGACCCTGGGAACTACCGCCCCATTAGCCTGATGAGCCTGGTCTGCAAGGACATGGAACGTTATCATCATGGAACTCAAAGACATTGGTAATCTCCAAATTCACACTACCTAGTTCAGGTTTGTAAAAGGCAGATCATGTCTCCTAAACCTGATTGACTTATATGAAGCAGTCACCAAAGCCATAGACGAGGGTAAGGTGGTTCACACAGCTTATCTAGATCTTGCCAAGGCTTTCGACACCATCCCCCACTCTGGAATTATAGATAATCTCATTAAACTAGGTATAAATCCCTATGTCACAAGATGGGTTGCCAACTGGCTCACGGACAGAACCACACTGTGAAAGTAGCAGACTCCAAATCCAACTTCAGACCAGTGACAAGTGGAGTACCACAGGGTTCAGTCCTGGGTCCTCTCCTGTTTGGCATCTACTTCTCTGAAGTACAGGCTAACACAGAAGGTCTTTGGTTAACAAAGTTTGCAGAGGACTGCAAACTAGGAGCCATAATCGAAACTCCTAACGATGTGGACATACTACAAAAGGGCCTCACTGAGACAGATGCCTGGTGTCAAAGCCATGGCCTGAAGCTCATGTAGTCATCCCCTTTGGTAAAAACTCTGTACCCATGAACTACCACATAAGTGGTAATCTACTTAATGCCAAAAGTGTGATGAGACCTTGGGACACAGGTGGACAGTAATCTCTCCTTTGATAATCACATCGCCACTGTGGTCAGGAAATCCATCTACATGGCTCACCTCATCACAAAAGGTATCTCATCCAGAAAAAAGAGAGGTCATTGTTCCCCTCTACTCATCACTCATTAGACCCATTATAGAGTACAACGCCCCTTTTGGTATGTACCTCACAAGACATCTACAACTGGAAAGGCCACAGAAATACCTCACAAAGAGGATTACTGGCCTCAAACAGATCCCCTACGCAGACAGTCTAAAAAAACTCCAGCTTTACTCCGTCGCATATCGCCTACTCAGAGGCGATCTCTGCCCAACAGACAAAGGTATGTCAAACCCAGAGCTGTTGGACATGCTCCACTTAAAAGAAATCCCAATCCCTCCGAGCTACACGCTCTAGGGACCTAAACCTTGTCACCACAATAAACAGAACATGCTGGAGGGATAGATTCCTGTCCCAGAGACTTCCTATACTCTGGAACAGACTACCTATGTCAAACAGAGCTCCTCATTAGCACTCCAAGAAAAATCTTGATGATTGGATGGGAAATAGGAAATTCACCCCAGGGATCACTTCTGTGGCTCTGCTCGACAACGGCACAGGAAAATAATTTTCTTGGGAGGCGAAAGCCAGGGTACCTTTTTGGCTAGGCTTATATAGGCCCTAGGGCTAATAGCTTAGTACCTACCTATGAACAGTCCAAATGTATGCATGTGTAAGGGGATGCTTTTCTTTCACCATGAATGCAACTTAGCTTCCACCTTCTGTTACTAATTTGATACTTAAAGGAAAGCAATGGCTTTGACTTAAACCAGTAGATGCCAAAGAGGAGTGGGCTAAGCACAGAGCCCCTAGGAACTCTACTGGTGACTGACCTCTCTGTGGAGGTGGTCTCAATGATCTTAACATCCTCTGTCCCACCCCTGAGCCACATGGCTATCCAGTGCATTGTATAGGGGTTTATGCCTAACTCTAAAGTCTGTTAATATCAGAGTGGGGTACTGTATCAAACTTCCTTAACCTTAAATCAAGGTAAGCAATATTCACAGTTTTTCCCTCATTCATTTCCTTTTTCAAGGGAAGTCCACCAGGTTCATTAGGCATGACCTTCCACTGATGAAGCCACATTGGATGGAATCAGTGTTTGGAGTTTCCAAAGTAATTTCCATGGCTATGCAAATAGACTAGTCAGACTAATGGGTCTATAGTTTACGAGATCTACTGATGGTTCACCCTTATGAAGGAGGATGACTGCTGCAGTCCTCCATTCTCTTGGCACAAAGCTGTTTTGAAACTATTGTTAAACAAAAACTCCAATGGCCCTGTTAAATCGCATTTTACGTTATTCAGAGATAATAATTGGGGCCCACTAAGGCTGTGTTTTTGGCTTTAGTGGGCTTAGCCAAGACACGCTCTCTATAAACAGCTGGAGTAGTTATGTTTGTGGGTATTTCTTGGGTCATGCATCTGGGGACGAATGTATGGGGGGGGGGCTTAAATTGGAACTGAATGGAACAGCATTTAATTGCTGGAACCTGTGTTCTGAGACTGCCTTCCAGACTAGCTGCAAATATACAGAGCTGAGTATATTTTTTGGTTTTAGAGTTTGTATTGTTAGTTGTTGCCTAGATCTCTGTTGAAACTGTTTTGTCCCACCCACTCTCCCTATTTTTGGTTTGTAGTTTAAATTTGGTGGCTTTTGCAGTTGCCCGCCCCACTGTAGATTTGATCTGGGACAGTCCCATCTCTTTACCACATTCTACCTAATAAACTTTCTGCATTTGCTTTTAGTCCTTTTTAATTTAATTGCATTTTTTAAACTGTGCTTGGTCTAATATTGCTACATACTCAAGTGTGCTAGGTTGCACTGCATGTGAATTTTTACTACTGTTTTTGCTACTTTTTTTTACAGAAAAAACAAAACACTGTAAGCCTGTTTCCTACCTTTCCTGTAACTAGTGTTCCAGATACAGATTTGCTGTATCCAGGACTGTATGTAAGCTTCTGAGCCCCACCAAGCCTTTCTGTGTTGGAGGGAAGCCTTCTAGCTTATCAGTGGGAGTGGTAAGCACTAGGTAACCTGTCTACCACACAAGGAGTGGTTCTGGCCCAGAAATTGTAGTTATTGGCCATTTGGGCAATCTCTTCCATCTCTCTCAACTTTCTGACTTGAAAGCCTGCATTTGCACTTGTTTCTTGTAACTAGTCTAGTGCAGATACGGATTCTTAGTTTTAGCACTTAGATTTGCTTATTCATGCTCAGCACTTGCTCAGAACTTGTAAGCACTAATTAAGCTACTAATTACTATAACAATCTTCATTACCTAGAGGAAAACAGTTTTTGTACTTACTTTTCTCACTTGCTTAGAGAAAAACAGCTCCTGTACTCACTTTCCTCACTTATCTAGAGGAAAATAGTTTTATATTCAGGCATGTCCAAGGGTCAGCTCCCAGTGTTCTCTCCTGTGTATCTGATGAATCGGGGCATCTTGAGGCAATGTAGAAATTGCCTCATGTACACAGACAACCCTCTCCTCCTACCACCCAACACTACAACCTGTGAGAGATGCACTTATCTAGCCAAACTGGAGGTAAAGCTCTCTAGCTCTCTCCAACCAAGACTGAACTTGACAGTCATAAGGAGAAGGTAAACATTTGCACCACACCACACTCACAGTCTCACTAAATCTACACCACCAAAATCCACACATAGTAACAGAAAAACATTCGTGGAGGCTCTCAATAATAATCTGTCTAAGCAACGGAGACCTCCAAAGCAGAAACGCAAGCAACCTACATCCCCCAACACAACCCAAATGAGACACAGCCCACTGTGCCACTCAACCACAGCCAATAAGGCAAAACAACATACCCAACACACTAGTCATAGATGACTCTACAGTCAGGCACACTGATGTCCCACTCACCAGGCTAAACAAGGAGAAGGTTACTGTCAGCTGCCTGTTGGGTGCCAGGATCCGCCACATAACCCACGCACTCAGGTCACTCCACAAGTACAAATATGAGTCTTGTCATTGTCCATGTTGGTGTGAATGACCTGAGACATACCTCCCTGGACTACATGAAGAGAGACATGGAAGAGCTCTCCGATCTTGTAGCCCAGGCAGGTATGACCCTATCCCCGAGAAGAATGATACGGCAGTAAAAGGACAAAATGATTGACTTCAACAATTGGCTAATCTTCTGGTGTCATTCTAAGGGGATCCAGTACCTGTCTGCTTGGGATGACATGGTCGACAGACCACGATGCTTTGCCACAGACTGCATGCACCTGTCACCCCTGGGATTCCGGATACTGGCTAAGGCTCTTGCTGCCCCTGTAGTGCCTTTTTTAGGCAAGGTTCAAATAAATTCACCACCATAACAGGAACAGGCAAGCAAAAACTGAGGGTAATGCTACTCAATGCTAGAAGTATAAATCTCAAAATGCACTCACTCGAGGCACTCCTTAAAATGGAGAACACAGATATCTGTGCAGTGAATGAGACATGGATCAAGGTTCCAGAGAGCACCCCTGCACTACCAGGCTATAACTCGTACTGCACTTTTCGGCCATGTAACCTGGACCGAAACACCGAAGGTGGAGGTGTGTCCATATTCGTTAAGGATATCCACATCTCCAGGCTAGTCGCTCAGCATAATGCATCCAAGGTTATCCAAGTGCAACTCTGGGAAAAACTGCAATCCATATTGTAGCTTGCTACAGATGCCCCACCATGCCCCAGGATTCCTACTCTTTTCTTGATGCACTGGAAAATATGAGGGTTCAACCAAACACCCTAATAATGGGCAACTTCAACTACCCCGCCATTAACTGGAAAAACTACTCGTGTACCAACTCCTTAGCTCAACGCTTTCTGGAATTCATAAACTCCAGTACCCTGGATCAACTTATCCACACCCCCACCAGGGGCAACAATATCCTAGACCTAGTCATTACCAACATGAGTGACCGGTGTTCCACACCTGAATTCAACTCCTCGTTGGTCTGATCAGACCAAAAGCTAATCACCCTTGATATCCACATCCTGCCCCCACCCCCCACCCCCATTAAGGAAACAACGGTAAAAAATTTCTCCAAAGCCAACTTCATGTTTCTCAAGACAGAAGTGGTGAACTTCAAGACACCCATGCAAATGGACAATACAGTTACAACTGCTGAATCCTACACAAATGCACTCTAAGCACTTACGAGTGAATGGATCGTGCTAACCCAAACAGAACCAAGACGCTATCCTCCAAAAATAAAAAGGAAGCCAATCTGGTGGTCCCCTGCCATAAACAAACTGTACAACAGAAGGAAGAAACTGTTGCAAGAGAGAGTAAAATCCCATGAGTGGAGGAGCTCCTTGGTCAGCCTCAGTAAGAAGCTGAGATCCCTTATAAGATCCTCCAAAGCTAGCTACGAAAACAAAACTGCCACTAATTCTAAGGACAACCACAAAGCATTCTATAGCTATGTCAAGAATCTCGATGGCAACACCCAGATCTGCTCTGAGTTACAGCACAAAGGCACGAAAATTACAGTCCAACTGATATTGCCAACATCCTGGCAGATAGGTTCAGTGCTAACTTTACCCCACCACCCCACCCCCCTAAAGAGCCCATATCTATACAAGAAGAATGCAGAGTCCCTGTAATAACAACTCCACAGGTAAAAGCTGCACTCTCCAAAGCCAAAAACACAGCATACATGGGACCGGACAACATCCCAGGCTGCGTTTTACATGAACTTCAGAACGAACTGGCTCCCCACTTAAGCACTATGTTCAATAGCCTCGCATCAGGCTTTGTGCCCACTGAATGGCGCACAGCAAAAAGTTATCCCACTCCACAAAGGGTGAGCCACCACTGATCCCTGGAACTATCGACCTATTAGCCTGACGAGCCTGGTCTGCAAGGCCATGGAATGTATCATCATGAACTCAAACAAAGACATTAGTCTGGATCCCACCCAGTTTGGGTTTGTGAAAGGCAGATCATACCTCCTGAACCTGATCGACTTCTTTGAGGCAGTCACCAAAGCCACAGATGAGGGTAAGGTGGTTCTCACACAGCCTATCTTGTCCTCGCCAAGGCTTTCAACACCATCCCCCATTCTGGAATCATAGCTAAACTCACTAAACTAGGTATAAATCCCTACGTCACAAGATGGGTTGCCAAATGGCTCACTGACAGAACCCACACTGTAAAAGTTTCAGACTCCAAATCTGACCTCAAAGCAGTGACAAGTGGAGTACCACAGGGTTCCGTCCTGGGACCTCTCCTGTTTGGTATCTACTTCTCTGAAGTACAGGCTAACACAGAAGGCCGAAGTTCGCAGATGATTGCAAACTAGGAGCCATAGTCAAGTCCCCAAATGGATGTGGACATCCTACAGAAGGGCCTCGCTGAGACAGATGCCTGGTGTCAGAGCCATGGCCTCAAGCTCAATGCCAAAAAGTGCAGTGTCATCCCCTTTGGCAAAAACACTGTACCCATGAACTACCACATAGGCAGCAATCTACTTAACACCAAATGTGTGATAAGAGACCTTGGGACCCAGGTGGACAGTAGTCTCTCCTTTGATAGTCACATTGCCACAGTAGACAGTAAGTCCTTCCATGTGGCACACCTCATCATAAAAGGGTTCTCATCTAGGGAAAAAAAAAAAAAAAGGTAATCGTTCCCCTCTACTTGACACTCATTAGATCCATTATAGAGTACAACGCCCTGTTTGGAATGTACCTCAAGACATCTGCAGCAGCTGGAAAGGCCACAGAAGTACCTCACAAAGAGGATTACTGGCCTCAAACAGATGCTCTACACTGACCGCCTCAAAAGACTCCAGCTTTACTCCGTAGCATATCGCCTACTCAGAGGTGATCTCTGCCTAACATATAAAGCTACATCAAACCCAGAGCCGTTTGACATTCTACACCTAAAGAAATCCCAATCCCTCAGCTACACGCTCTAGGGATCTAAACCTTGTCACCACAATAAACAGGACATGCAGGAGGGACAGATTCCTGTCCCAGAGACTTCCCATACTCTGGAACAGGGTACCCATCTATGTCAAGCAAAGTTCGTCATTAGCACTCAAGAAAAATCTTGATGAGTGGATGGGAAATAGGAAATACACTCCTAGGATCACTTCTATGTCTCTGCTCAATAGTGGCACAGGAAAATAACTTTCTTGGGTGGCGTAAGCCAGGAAAACTTGTTGGCTAGGCTTACGTAGGCCCTTGGGCCGATAACCTACTACCTACCTATGAAGTTTTTTGGCCCTGTTAAATCGCATTTTATGTTAATTAGGAGGTATCCAGGGCCACTGTGGCTGTGTTCTTGGTTTTAGTGAGCTTAGCCAAGCTACACACTCTGCATACAGCTGGAGTAGTTTTGTTTGTGGGTATTTCTCAGGTCACGGGGGTGGGGGTTAAGTTAGAACTGAATTTTTTCAGCTAACAGATTCACTGTATTGCTCATCTCAGTGAATATGGCATTATTAAATCAACAGTTCATCCCACTACTGTGTGCTGTCTTTGAGGTTTCTGACATAGCTGAAAAAGGCCATGCGGTTGTCTTTTGCCTGGGAGGTTATCTTAATTGGCCCTCTTAGTTGTCTCTAATTTGATGAAAGTTACCTGCATGGGAGCTATACTTCCAGATTTTTAGCCATTTTTTTTTCTTTTGTTGTATATCCTGTTTAATTTGAGATGCCACCAAGGCAGTTTGCTTTTGGCATTAGTTTTGGGCTTACTTCTGGTAGGTACAGCAGCCTCTATACAGCCACTAACATGTTACTACTCCAGTTTCGGTGAACAATTCAGCATAGATTGCTGGGAGCTCTGGGTTTGGAGAGGCACCAATTTTTGACAAACTTCTGCTTAAGAGGTAGTTTGCCTTTGAAGAATTAACCTTTACTGGGTTTACCAAGTTGAATTTGACTTCACAGACAGCATTTTGGTAGGACCTTACCAGAGAAGGCATGTAGTATTCTCCCATATTTCTGAGGGGGAGGCCAAGTATGTTGCTGCCTCTAGAGGATGTATGCAATAACTGGTCAAGGGTGTTTGTATTTACGAAGTCCAAGAAGAGGTGTGCCTGCAGATTGGAGGGCAAGTAAGATTTCACTTCTATATGATGGAAATCCATATCCCCGTTAAGGAGGGTGTTCAGATGGATACCAAGCATCTCCAGTAAGTCTAAGCACACACTAAAGGCATAGATAGCAACCTATAGCTAGTTAGGATATGGTACAGGAGTTTATTTATGATCGCTACATGGAGAAACGCCAGTGAGCCATCCTGTTTAACCAACCTTGAAGTATGCTCGTCAATGATGCATATGGAGACACCTTCACTTTTGGACCCAGTCTATGCATCTAAAAGTGTTAAGGGCACCAAAACCGTGCACTGCCGACTTTTAAACCATATCTTGGTAATGGCACAGATGTCTATATTTGAAGGTGAAGAGGGCTTGGAAGAGTCTGGTTTTGGTTAGGCTCCTGGCATTGAACAGCAACACTAAATTCAGGTGAGTTGATTTTGCCATGCCATGCAAGTAAGTCTGTCAATTTTTGAATTGCCTAAAAAGGCAATATGGAGGTGGATAAAGTTTTAGCCAGTATTCAAAAGCCTACAGGGGAAAGGCACAGAATCGCTGGCAAAGCAATAAGTATGGGTAATCATGTTCTCCCATGCTGTTGATTCCCTTAGAATGACACTAAAAACTCAGCCAACTGTTAAAAATCAATCAGCTTTTAATTTGTATCATGGAATCATCCTTGGTAAAGGTAGTCTGCTGTTCAATACTAGGCTCTTACCAGCCTGAGAAAATCTGAGAGCTCCATAATGTCTCTCTTCATATAGTCCAAACAGGTACGTCTCAGGTCATTTACACTTACATGGACTACACTGGACTCATTTTAGTTCTGTGGTGTAATGACTTTACTGCGTATGTAATTTGGCATATCCTGGCTCCAAGATGAACTGTTATCTTCCGCTTGTTCAGACTGACTAGAGGGGCATCAGTGTGTCTTACAGGAGTCCCCTAGGACTAGAATCCTGAGAAATGTGCATGCTTGCCTTACTGGCTTTGTGTTGGGGGCTCCGCTGAATGTGGCTGTTGTGTGCTGTTCAAGTGCTTTTGTTAAGTGCTTCTGGGTTTGCTGATCATACACTCTGCCAATAGGTGGTCTAGGAGGCCTTTGCTGTTTAGGAAGATTGCATTTAAGTGCATCAGCATACAGTGGCTTGAGTGTGCACTGTGTGCTGCATGGTGGATACTGTGTGCATAGTTTTGACAAACCTGATGTATGCTTGTAAGGGAGAATTTAGCCTCTAGCAACATCTCTTGCAAACTGTATCCGTTACCTAAAGGATTAAGTGTTTGTCAGTAGACATGAGAATTACTGCACTGTCAAGATGACCATTTTCCACCAAGCTGGCTGCATACAAGGAAGGAAAATGCATATCCATGTTGTCCAGCCCTTAATTGTTTTTTGGGGCTTACAGAAGGGTATTAAGGGTACTTTCATGCGGCACACAAAGCTATAAAATACTGAACTGAATGATATTGTTATATAACATACGAACTAGCTACACGAAGCTTGTTGGAGTGCAAGTTTTTTGCTCTATACTTACTGCTTTACAGGGTACAGTTTTATGGACAGCTACACGGAAAATTTGCTTCTGTACAGGACACTAAATGCTGCACGTTCAGCAGTTTCGTAAACATGCAGAGTTTATACCAGCATTGAAAAAACAGAAAACTTATTACTCAGCCCTCTGGCCAATAATGTTAAGTCAGATATGCCTTGAAAGTTATTTTATTATCGATTGAGAAACCTAGAGCTTTAACAGTGGAGACAAGATCCAAACGCTCATTCTGCAAGTGATATTTAACTTATTTTAACAGGACCAAATATCTCTGGTTTAGTTTGATGTTTATAATCATTTTTTTAATGCTCAAATGACCTAAGTTAGTCTGGAATATCCTTCTGAAGCCAGAACTTGCAATTAGGTTTCCTATTTTCAATTTATCTACATTTAATAAAAATATGGCTGAAAAATACTTTCACACCTGCAAGTAGATATTAGAGGCCCAAAAACCACTCCTTGTGGGATACCTTGGTCACAGCTCATCGCTGACAACTTTTCTAAGCTAACCAATTAAGTCCTACTGTGTAACCACTTCAACATCTAAGATAGCAGCAAATGGAAAACTGAAAATCCTAAACTTGCAAATTTTTTTTTAAGCAAGATGTCAGGGCCTTATCAAAGGCTGAACAAACATACATACACATTCTTTGACTACCCCTTTTTATGCTTCTGTATTAAACCACAAGTCCCAAATGTAATCAGAGAAGCAATTCATGGTTATTAAAAGAACCACAATGAGATTAAGTCTTTTCATAATACCATGTATAAACTATTTCTTAATGATATTTTAAATGATGTCTTACTAATTAGGAACTTAGCAGGGCATATTAAGAAATGTGAAATTAAGAAAATTAATTTAGATTGAAATGTTTATAAAAAATTCAGCCCAAAGTGAATTAAAAACATTAGATGATGCTAACCAACTGATCTGAGATGACTTCTGCTCTACATTCCAAATATTTCCCCAAGCTTCTTGCATGTACACAACTTCAATATTCCTTCCATTAAAAAGGACGTTTGATTACATATTAAAAAATAAATACTTAAGGTGTTTTAGAATACACATGAATCAGCAAGCTCACATCAAATCTCAGATAAATAGCTTATTCAATAATTTTAATCCCAAACAATATGCTGGAAGCCTTGCTAGCTAATCCCTCCCTCCCATGAAGTTTATGAAGCATTAGGCTCCCTGACAGCATGTTAAGACCCCTTTCCAGATGGATCTGATGCTTTCTTTTGTAGCAAACGATAACACAAAATGTCTCCTAGCCTCCAGTAGCTATTACCTCTTCTAAAAATAGTGAGCTTTCAAATCACTACATGACTGAATCATACACCATTTTCATCTGTAAACCTTATGAGGACCCACATTCTAAAGAAATTAGAAGTTATGTACTCACCATAACGTTCCATCTGAGTAGGTAGTTCATTTGTCTGCAACCTGTGGGTTACGGATCCGATATCGGATCCGAGCCGGCAACTTGTTTCAAGCTAATGGATCCGAGCTCCTAGCCCCTCCCTTCACCCATAATCCCCTAACCCTCCATGACCTCAGATCGAGTTTGCCTCTCCATATATATCCAAGAAAGGATACCTAAAAAACTAATAGATCCAAGAAGAGGTCAGAGGGAAGGAGGGGGGGATGGTTGCAGACAAATGAACTACCTACGCAGATGGAACGTTATGGTGAGTACATAACTTCTAAATCTGAAGTAGGAATGTTCATTTGTCAGCAACCTGTGGGACAGAGTCCCCAGCTACCTGCACCCTGGGTGGCCATCATGGAAGGATATTACGAAGCACCGCAGAGCCAAAGGATGCTCTCCCTCTAGAAAGCAGGTCTAGCTTGTAGTGGTTGATAAAGGTACGAAATGAAGCCCAAGTGGCTGCAGAACAAATATCATCCAAAGGAACTCTAGACTTGAAAGCCGCAGAAGTAGAAATGGAGCAAGTGGAATGAGCACGAACTCCTTCTGGTGCGGGTCTACCAGAGGCTTGATAAGCTAGCAGGATACATTGGGAAATCCAGCGAGATAAAGATACTTTAGAGATAGCTTTCCCCAAGTTAAATTTGGCAAAGGAAACGAACAGCTGGTCAGATTGGCTATGGCCAGCCGTCCTATGGGTATAACAACGAAGCTGCCTATGAACATCCAATGAGTGCAGCTTGTATTCACCCTTATTTTTATATTTAGGGAAGAAAACCGGTAAATTTATGGATTGGTTTATGTTGGTTTCTGATGCTATCTTGGGAAGAAAGGAGGGATTGATCCTGAGGTACACTCTATCAGGGTGAAAAATCAGGTATGGAGGTTTTACAGAAAGAGCCTGAAGTTCCGACACTCTTTTCGCTGAAGTAATGGCTACAAGGAATGCCGTTTTCCATGACAAGAATTTGAGATCCACTGAAGCAGCGGGTTCAAAGGTTGGAGCAGTCAAGGTTTGAAGAACTAAAGTAAGATCCCATGGGGGTACGGCTTCTTTTACAGGAGGTCCAAGTAAAAAGGTACCCTTGAGAAAGGTTTTACACAATTTGGCTGACATCACGGGTCCTGTATCATGTCCCACATGATAATGAGAAATGGCTGCCAATTGCACTTGGACAGTTGAACAACTAGCACCTTCTTGAAAGAGTTCAGTTAGGAAGTCTAAAATGGATGGAAGAGGAGCCGTAAAGGGATCTAGCTCACGGCGCTCCGCCCAGATGGAAAAACGTTTCCATTTGCTGTGATATACCTTCCTGGTGGAGGGCTTATGTGCTGCCACGAGGATGGCTTTGACCGGTGAAGAGATACCACGAGTCCTAACTAAGAGTGGAACTGGAGCAACCAAGCTGTCGGTTTCAGATTGTCCAGGTTTGGAGTTGGCAAGTCCAATGGATGGGAGAGGAGATCCGGAATGGGATCTAGAATCCAAGGGTGATTCACAAGGTGAGACCACAGGTAAGGGAACCAAATTTGTCGAGGCCAGAATGGGGCAATGAGAATCATCTTGCTCCCCAACCGTGAGGCTTTCTGTAAGAGTTGTATCATCATTGGAAAGAGGAGGATAGGCATAGAGTAGACCGGGTGGCCAAGCATGCACCAGAGCGTCTCTTGGAGATTCCCCTGGTGGGGGAATTAGAGCGAAGAAATTGTTGCATTTGGCGTTTGATGGAGATGCAAAAAGATCGCAGCAGGGTTGCCCCCATGTTGCGAATATCTGCTTCGCTACTAGAGGATTGAGAGACCACTCGTAGGGGGTAAGAAGGGTGCGGCTGAGCTTGTCCGCTAGGATGTTGGTCCTCCCCGGAATGTGCGTTGCAATCAGAAAGCGGTTGGTGGAGATCGCCCATTCCCACACTCTCATGGCTTTGCGGCAAAGAGGATAAGATCTAGTTCCCTCCTGTTTGTTGATATACCAGACCACTGACATGTTGTCCGAGTGAATTGCAATCGTTCCTGCGGGGAGGAAGCTCCAAGTGCTTGCAACGCTAACAGCACCGCTCTCATCTCCAGAATGTTGATATGCAGGGAGGTCTCTGTATTGTTCCACGTGCCTTGGACTGTTCTGCCTGAGTAATGCCCCCCCACCCGAGGCGGGAAGCGTCCGTGGTCACCGTGGCGATGGGGGGAGAGGTGCAGAAGGGACAGCCCGTATGGAAGTTTGATGCTTGGAGCCACCATAGTAATGCCCTTCTGCAAGCTTTGCTGATAGCAATGGGATGGTGGAGAGGGAGGGATAGGAAGGAACATTGCACTAACAGAGTCCATTGCAGGACTCGCATGTTCAAACGGGCGCATGGAAGGAGTGTAATCGCTGCTGCCATGGAGCCTAGTGCCCTCAGGATAAATTCCGCTGAAGCCTCTGAATGAAGGATAGCCCGCACATGAAGTTGAAGATTTCCGATTCTTTCCGCAGTTAGGAAGGCTCGCAAATCTCTGGTGTTTATTCTGGCACCTATAAATTCTATGATCTGTGTTGGAGCCAGTAGGGATTTGCCGACATTGATAGTAATGCCTAGTTGTGGGGCTAGATGGAGAAAGAAGTCTCTGGCTGAGCAAAGTAGATGCCTTGTTGGTGCGGTCAGGAGCCAGTCGTCCAGGTACGGGAAGACCTGAATTCCCTGGAGTCTCAGGTGGGCCACAATCACTGCTAACACTTTGGTGAACACCCGGGGGGGCTGGGTGAGGCCAAAGGGAAGGACCCTGAACTGGTAGTGACTGGCTCCCAGCCGGAAGCGAAGGAACCTCCTGGATTGTTTATCCATTAAGATGTGGTAATACGCATCCTTGAGGTCTATAGAGCACATCCAATCGTTCTCCCTCAGAAGGGGGAGGATAGATTGAAGAGTGACCATTCGGAATTTTTCCTTGGTTACTGACAGGTTCAAGCGGGAAAGGTCTAGGATGGGTCTCAGATCCCCAGTCTTTTTTGGCACCAAAAAGAACCTGGAGTAGAACCCTAATCCGAGCTGGTCTTGGGGGACGGGCTGGATGGCTCTTTCTTAGCAGCTGCTGTATTTCTGCGGCTGCGGCCTCCCTGTGATCGGGTGGTACATCGGGGAGGTTCTTGGATTGGGGGACATGGAGAATTGGTATTTTGTACCCTCTGGATATGATGGACTCCCATGCCGCTAGATGCTTCGAAAAACGCCCCCCGACTGCCTCCAGAATGGAGCAGCCGGGCAACCCCTAAGGGCTGCTGCGTGGGCCGTTCAGTGAAAGGTTCTCTGGACCCGAAATTTCTCGGAGCCCCTCTGCCCCTAGGGCGACGTCCTCCCTTGTCCACCTCTGCCACGGTAGGACTGGTTGTCCGGAGCTGGTTGGGAATGTTGTGATTTTCGGAACAACATCTTCTGACCCTTTTGGTTCCTTGAAAAGGACCGCTGGGAGCGGAGAAGCGGACTCCGACGGCAGACAACGTCTTCCCGTCCTTCTCTCTCTGGACAAGCGTCTCGCGAACTGTTTTGCCAAAAAGGGCAGAACCATCAAAGGGGGCGTTCGCGAAGGACGCTTTAAAGGGCTCCGTAAAGTCGCAATGACGGAGCCAGGCCTGATGTCTCATGACTAGGCCTGCTCCGCTGGCCCTAGCGGCTCCCTCTGTGGCGTGGGATAATAGCCGCATAGAGGTGTTTGAAATAGATCTCAGAGTGGCCATTCGGGTGGAGTACAATTGTTTATCCTCCTCCAACATGGACTCAGGGGGGGATGCAGCGTATTCTTTGATAAGATCCCGCTGCATCCTGATGACATGTGCCATATAGTTCAGAGACCTTACTGAGAAGGTCGCTGAACTAAAGACTCGCTTCCCTAAGTGATCCATCAAACAGGACTCTTTGCTCGGTGGATGGACTGAGGGACTCTCCTGAGCCAATTCCCTCTTTGTGGAGTACAATTGTTTATCCTCCTCCAACATGGACTCAGGGGGGGATGCAGCGTATTCTTTGATAAGATCCCGCTGCATCCTGATGACATGTGCCATATAGTTCAGAGACCTTACTGAGAAGGTCGCTGAACTAAAGACTCGCTTCCCTAAGTGATCCATCAAACAGGACTCTTTGCTCGGTGGATGGACTGAGGGACTCTCCTGAGCCAATTCCCTCTTTGTGGCTGCCGCCGTCAACATGGCATCTACAGGGGGGCCTTTACTCCAATGAGACCGGTCTGAGGGGGGGCTAAGAATCCTATCCGGTCGTTTGGGTATTGGCTCCACGGTGTCCGGATCCTTCCATGCCCTGGTGGTAATAAGGTCCACCAGGGGATCGGCTGGAGGGGACACCCAGGAGGTAGACGGGCCTGCCTCGAATGCCTCCAGAAACACGGACTCGTCAGAGGAAGACTTGGGGGCAGACCACCCACCTCCGATTCTTAGCATCTCCATGATGTCTCCAAAGGAACCATCCTCGGGGGGTGATCTTGGGGAGCCTTCCCCTTCCTCCAAGTGACTCAGGGGAGTCCACGTGCCTCCTTTTGCACTTATGCTTGCGGGGAGCTTCCTCGGGGGGACTGTCAGAGGAGGCCTCGCCAGCAACATCTTGTTCCAATGGAACTATCTGTGACATCGAAGCAGGCTGTCCCTTTGGCCAGGTGATGGAAGCCTGGCCCAGCAGAGAGGGAGTGCAGGGAGGAGTCGATGCAAGGACCGGGGGTCCGGATGCTCTCAACAGAGCCCACTCCACACATCAAATGCCGAGGGAGAGCCACTCTCCAATGGATCCGAAAGTCGGCTCCCACTCTGATCCGATGAAGGGATCGGCGCCGAGACAGTCGGATCCGAGGGACCAGTGTGCTCCGACCTGGACGGAGCCGAAGGCACACTGAATCCCCCGGATCCGAAGCTCGGACCATGGCTCTGAGAGGTCGGATCCGACAGACTCGAGGGTAGGGTCGGATCCGAAGTACCAAGTACTGTCGGCGCCGACCCACCCCCGGCTCCAAGGCTGCTCGGCTCCGAGCGCTCCGAACCCGGGTAGCAGGTCGGAGAAGGAGCAATTGGGTGGAAAAAAGGTGTCTAGCTCCCCCCCTGAGGGGGGGGGGGCAAGAGCACTCCCATCTGCAGCTGGGCCTGGATGAACCTTCGCATCATCCGGTCCAAGTCTGCATCAGATAAACTGAATGTGGATCTTGAAGAGGCCAGAGGCAGGCCTGGAATGCCGCCTCGATGACCTCGACGGAGATCGGGTCTCACGGAGATCGGGTCTCCTCCTCCTCGGGCCCCGGGGAGAAAGAAGGGGATCGGAGCCGAGGAGGAGGATTCCTAGAAGCAATGGAGGGAGAAGCCCGCTTAGCTGGTGGGGCCGAAACGGAGGTCTCGGCCCGCCGCTTGTGCTGCTTCTCCCTCCGTTTCTCCCTCCTGGCCTCCCTGTCCTCCGACACTTTAGCGGGAGTTTGAGTCCCAGTCGGAGGCAGGGGGGCAGGAGTGGCAACCATCACAGGCTGTGATGGAGCCACAGGAGTAGCAGAGGCCGAAGCTGAATCCGGGGGTAGAAGTCCCGCCAGGACCAGCTTCGACCTCCGTTCTTTCAGTACCCTGGGGTTGAACGCTGCACAGATAGTACAGCCCGAGGTGAGGTGTTCAACCCCAAGGCACCGAACGCACCGAGTGTGGCCATCAGCCGGGGAGAGCTTATGGCCACACTCGGTACATTTAGAAAATATGGCCTTTGGGGCCTCAGCCATTCCCTTAAAAAAAAGAAGAAAAACAAGTACACACAGGCCCCAAGAGACACACAACAAACACTCGCACACTAGCGACCAACGAAGGGAGGGTATTAACTAAAAATTAAGGAACCTAACACAGACACACTTTACAAATATTACTTTAAACTAAAAAAGAATTTCCTGACTAGAAATAATTCGAAAAGTTAACTTTTTTTCCACTTATCTGACAGAGCTCAAAAAGATCCAGCCATCACAAGCGCGGCAAACTAGATCTGAGGTCATGGAGGGTTAGCAGGGGATTATGGGTGAAGGGAGGGGCTAGGAGCTCGGATCCATTAGCTTGAAACAAAGTTGCCGGCTCGGATCCGATATCAGATCCGTAACCCACAGGTTGCTGACAAATGAACATTCCTACTTCAGATCACATATTGCCCAATCACATAACTTAAAATTCTAGCATACAGAATCTAGCATACACAAATATTTTAAGAGAGGGGCTGCTGAAATAAGATTTCAGCTGGGATTTATCAATGCTAAACAAACTCAAAATATTATAGATTCATAGGTAGATACTAGGCTATCGGCCCAGGTCCTACATAAGCCTATCCAGCAAGGTTCCATAGCTTACGCCACCCAAGAAAGTTATTTTCCTATGCCACTGTCCAGCAGACACACAGAAGTGATCCCCGGGGTGCATTTCCTATTTCCCATCCACTCATCAAGATTTTTCTTGAAGAGTGCTAATGAAGAACTTTGCTTGACATAGATGGGTAGCTTGTTCCAGAGTATAGGAAGTCTCTGGGACAGGAATCTTATCCCTCCAGCATGTCCTGTTTATTGGGGTGACAAGGTTTAGGTACCTAGAGCATGTAGCTCAGAGGGATTGGGATTTCTATAAGTGTAGCATGTCCTAATTTGACATTCTTGACATGGAAGGCAATCTTACCAATTGTTCTGATCTCTGTAGGAACAGCGTCCGAGTTGCAAACTTCACTGTAGGTGTCAGAGGCATTGTGGAGTACTGTGTTAATATTCTAGCACGTCTTCCTTGAAAGTAAGTTCCACTGGCATCTTGCCTTTACTAGGAGTAGCATAAGAGCAATATGGAAGACACTGAGGGCGAGGTGAACCTTGTCGTACTTTCCACAGAGATAACGTCTTCTTAAGAACTGACCCTTCATTTATATTGAAAGTGGTGTCTGAGCTTACTTTAACCCAAGCTATCCATCTCCTTGTCTTTTTTTTCCAGAACCTAAAAATGAGAAAGTAAGTGTACTCCATAGCTTGGATGTCCAGAGACCACTCTGGTAATATCTTGACAGAAGAAACTGAGAATTTCTGATCAGTTGTTGGTTTCTTGTGAAGTTAAGAAACAAAATTACAATGCGTGTCAGAACAGACCATTTCCAGATAGTTGCCTCATGCTGTTACCTTTTACGTCCACCCCAACAAAACTATTCCAGGCAGAGACTGGGCTCTGCTTACCAGGACCTTGGCTTCATCTGTGACTTTTTGGAAAGGGTTTGCTTGTAGAAGTGATCTAGAAGCAACACCTGGGTCCTCTGTGCCCACTTTTACAAAGCATTATAAACTAGATTCCTTATCCAGGTCTATGACAGGCTTGCTAGGACCATTCTTCAGGGACTCCTGGGCCCTCAACCTTCTTCCTCCCAGTCATGTTAAGCTATGGTAATGTACCATATAACTTGGACTACTGCAGCAGTGGTCCATATAAAGAAAGAATAGTTGTGTCAGTAAACTTACAGGTAATGGTAGATTGAATGATCCCTTGTGCAGTAGCCATTTCCTCTCTCCATCCTCTTATGCCCACACACTAGCATAAGAAACGTACAAAATTGTCATTTTTTTTTTTTTTTTTGCATTGTCCTCCTCTGGTTATCCTCCCCCTCTGCCTCTGTTGGCATGAAAGCCCTGAAAGGCTTGGGCATATGGTAGGTGACCTGACACTTTCGGAGCTGAGCAGTTATATATCCTGCAAAGGGTGTAACAAACATAGCTTAGATTATTTTAGTGGTGACTGTTTGAACATTTACTTGTTATGGTTAAGGTTACAACTGTAGTCTACAGTTATAGGTTGTAGTTTCCTTATAATGTCGGACCATTAGATTTGCAACACTGTAGTTCAAGTGCAGCAAATAAAATAGATTTTCAGCTGTAACTTTATCTGTAAAACGGGTACATTTCACCAGGGAGGCGCAGGAGGCTGTATGTGAAGCAGTTGTCTTAGGTTCAGAAGTAGTTAGACATGCAGTCCAGAAAACTATTAAATGAGTTTGATCCAAATTCCTATTTGCCCCAAGCATTGTTTGGTTAAGGGACGTGCTCAAGGTCACATAGTTGGTAAATGAAGGCCAAAGGTCACATAGTTGGTAAATGAAGGCCAAAGGAAGAAAAACATGCATCACAAGAAGTAGTCTGTCTTCTGTGTTAACTGCTGCAGTGTTATGGTGATGACATTGTTTCCACTCTTGAGATGCTCTTTTAAGCAGCTGTGTAACTCCTGCAGATGTGTGTAATGCAAGTAAATCACTTGTCTTGTTGCTTTGCTTCAATGGGAAGATTAGGGTAGTGCTTTGTATGGAGCATAGGCCTAGATCATTCTCGCTGTTTTGTATTAACTGCTCTTTTTGACTTTTCCTGAAGTTATACACAGTGACTGCTGTTTAATTGTTACTTAAAAGTCTTTGTCAGTTTGTAATGTCTCAAAGTGGTCTACATGGAGTTGTTAGCCATTAATGATGGTTGTGACGACCCACCACTGCCAACCAGTAATAAAGGAGCTTCAATCCTCACCACTGGCAACAGTGGGGAACTTTCACTGGGAGGACGACAGGTTCACACACAGTATGTCCAGATGCAACTATCTGCATTGAGTGCAATTTCCCATAAGATCACACAGAGACCACACACAGTCCGGGGCTGGTTTCTCACTTTTTTCTCCAGATCCCCTGTAAGACCCCCCAATGGCCCAGCTATAGAGTTGAGATCTCAGCTTAGTGACCAAGAAAAGACCCCCCAGCACCTTCTCTGTTCAACCAGTACTTTGTGTCCTTCCCAAGTAGCCGACTCACACGCACACAGCTGGGAAGACTGGCACGGGTTTACCATCTATGCCCCTTCTGCCCTGACTGTAAGGTAGTTATTAGTGCCACCAGTCACTTAGCTACTTTAAGGACCTTAATAAAGGGCATCCTATCTTACTGTGTAATATTAATATTAACACAAATGGTAGTTTGACCAAGAGCAAGGCTATTAAGAGTGGCTCATACAGTGCCACCAAATAAATATGCAAGTGCTCTCAAAACTTAAATACCTCAACACAGATCAGCCACAATGAAAGGTTTAACTATATATTTAATAATAAATAAAAGACAATACAAAATATATATTCATAGTGACATAAGAGTTCAAATCCATAGGAAATATTTAACATTGCAGGAGTCTCAAAGAAATAATATCAAAACTAAGGTTCACTATATTCCTGACTTATCTAAGAGAATCATAACCTAAGAACTTACTAATAGAGCAAGGCAGATGTGGTGAATGGATCTTCTAGTTGTCAGGTCCAAGGCAGACTGCAGACTACTCTCTCTCTCACTAAAAGCCTTCTCAAATTAATCTCTCAAATATTACTGCTGGGATAACTTGCAGAAATTACATCATTTCTTGTCGCCTGACTGCTAGTTCCCAGGCCAACCAACCATTGGAGCTGGCAGTGTTTAGCATCCCCAGGTGCTGGAACAATTGCATTCCTTCATGCTTTCAAGGCTAGTAATTTCTTCACCCTAAAAGACAATACAGAAAGTTTCCTAGTACAGACATTGTGTCTGCTGTATTGAAAACTGAAAGATACCATCTTTTATGGCCTAGCCATTATTTTTCTGAAGTTAACCTCCTGTATTACAGTTTCTACTGTTTAAAATATATACATTTAAAACAGTTACAATAGTGCATGTACATTTCTGCTCTCTTCCAGCAAAGCACACTGTGGTTAAATTTCAAACACTTTGCAGATACTCTTCAACGCATGCATTTATACAAGCAGTTTGATATACACACGACATAGTTCTCATACATTTGCAACGCAAGTATCTTGTATAAATCATTTCCATATTCACAGATGACATATAAATTTAGAAAATTCCAGCTAGCTGGGATGACAGTATCTCATTTTGTTACAGTGGTCACAAATCGTGTAAAGCTATAGGCAGTACTGTTGCCATTAACCGTTTTTACCGGGTCCTGTTAGGAACTTCAGAACTGCAACACTGTTGGTGGCCATGATTTTTTTTTGTGTAAATTTGTTACAAAGGCTGTTGACTGTCCACATTCATTCTTCATTTGTTTTGTCTAGGCCCAGTGGGGGAAAACATTTTTAGACAATGACTTTAATCAATTTAACTATTCGAGAATCCATTATAATTTTGTTTCTGGTACTTTTGGTGTGCTGAGGCAGGTAGGGGTCATCTCTTCTTTTCTTCTGTCAGTTCTGTGAGCTTGTGTCCTTGCAACAGAAGAAATTAACCAGAGCACATGTCATGAATTGGGTGCAAAAATGGACCATCTAAATTTATGGCACTCCTGAGCTAAAAAGTAAACACGCTTATTTTAAAATGCAATGTGAAGATTTTTTTCTTCTTTTGGAGTGCCCCCAACATCAATAATCATTTAATGCCGATTATGCACAGTTATTATTATACATTAAAAATATGGAACACATTAATATAAATGAGAAGCATGAGCTAAGCACCGCTAGTCTTATGGAGAGTTTGACAGGTAGTTTTTTCATCTTTTTCAAACTAGGAATACATTATTCCATATTAGAGAATGGGTGACCTGTAGATCGCACCCTGACTGGAGAACGAATGTTCTCCAGCAGTGTATTAATCTACAGGTAATGCCCAGTGAAAAACGAGTCTGCCGATTCACACCAGCATATCAAGCCGCTGTGGAGCTCTGACTGAAGGGGAAAAAAAAAATTGCTATTATTTTACCCTTGCTAAGTGTCAGTTTTGTTGTTTTAGCAAGTGTAAAATAAAAGAGTAAAACAAAAAAGTGTGTGTTTGTGTTTATGTCTGTGTGTAAGAGAGAGTATGCAAGTATGAAAATAAGACGGAGAGATGATCGAAAATAAATGAAACAGAAAAAAGTGTGTTATGTGCGTTTACATTGCTGTCTGTGTGTGAGTGAATGTATGCATGCATGAAAGAAGAGACAATGTGCGTGAGAAACAGAGACAAAGTAAAGACAGAGCGATCAGGTGATCCCTGACAGCAGCAGCATCACATAAGAGGTTTGAGTACCTCTCATAGCTCTCAGCCTCTTGGCACAAGAAATCTGGACACAGCCACAAATAATGGGGGACAAATGACCAAATATAGGAACAGATTTTAAATACTGCTCTTATAAACTTAGACAGAGCATTTCTATTAGCATATATTTTCTGAAGGACATCATGTCTGAAACTCAAATGTGTGCCATTACTTAATGAAGAAGTCGATCCCCATTGATTTAATAAAACACTACAATTTTTAGGAGGAATGGACCAACAATACGTGCCAAAAATCTGGACATTCTGCAAAACAAAATTACACAGCTGACAGGTATGCTGTCATCTCTTAGCTCAAAATAACTGGAGCCTGAGAGAGAGCACGAGCGAGCGAACTGGACTACTGGCAGCAGCAACAGTAAACAAGGATGCATACCTCTGGACCTTTCAGCTGAAGAAAGCTGGATAAAGCCTAAAATAAAAGGGGGGGGGGTGAGACAAAGGCTCAAAAACCTGAGAGGAATTTTAATTATTGCGCTTATAAAATTACAAGCTTACTTAAATAAAGGATTTCTGTTGGCATGAATTTTCTGGAAAAAAAAATACAACTCAAACTCAAATGTATGTCATGATTTAGCAACTTTAATCTCCAGTGACTGCCAACAAACCAAATGTCTTACAAGTAAAAGGACCAAAAATAAAGTAAATGCCTGAATATTTTGGATGTATGATGCTTCCTCCAACACCACAAACCTATACTACAGCAAGTTTGACACATTAGGCAGAGAAACTATTTTACAACAAAAATATATAATAAAAATACTAAGTAAAACAACAACAATTTTACAGACAGACCATTCTCTAAGTGCAATAATGCCCTCCAGGATGTGCTATTGTGGAAATACACTTCCAAGGGGTGTAGAGACCCTCCACCTGCAGCATCGGGCCTCAGAACACCCCTGGGTAGGCATTTCCACAACACTACAACCCTGTTGGGCACTATTGCTCAAGTAGAATGTTTAATGGTTATATCATTAGACAATTTTGTTTCAAACATTTTGTCCATAGCTGAAGAAGATTTTACATTATAAAACATATAATAAATTATGTACACAAGTGTCATTTTACATGTTTTTATCTTTTATATAAATATCTGAAACGCATTTCTATTAACATTAATGGACTGAACAATCCAGTAAAGAGGGGGAGTCTGTTCAATTTACAATTGCATCAAGCTCAAACAGTACTTCTACAGGAAACACAAAGTTGTAAATAAATGTTCATTAAAAGAATTAGGTTAGAGATAAAAAAGGCACCCTCATTTTATGGAAGCGCTCACCAGTAATGCCCAAATTAAAAGACACCTCTGTTGAAAAAAAATGGCACGTTAAGCATGGTTATAAAGGAGTGGAACAGAAAACTGCATACATTGATTGGTTAGCTCTTACTGAATTTCCAGGGGATGGACCTAAAGATGCAAAAAATTAGACACTATAGCATGTTACATGAAAAGTGAAGTTACAACAGCTGGTGATAAGGAATACAAGCTCACTTCAATTTATCCATTATTCATACAGATATGAAACACAAATACTGAAATTTTTGTCTCAAAAAATGTATCACATAAATTACATTTTCATGTTTTTCTTGTTCTTTATCAGACCATAATGCTATAATCTTTAATATTATTTAAAACAACGATAATTTAATACATCACAGGAAACTACTAGCATACATTATTAAAATAAAATGATTCAAGGATTGGTATGTTGGAGGTCAACAACTTCCTAAAAATAAACATGAATGGAAGTACCTCTCATCTGTCCTGTGGGATTCACAGGCTTACTTAAATGGAAGAATTACAAGCTGGTATATTGGTAAGAAAGAATGGGTCAAAGACGAATACACTGCAGGCCAAAATAGACAAACCAAAGTTAAATCCAAACCCAAATAACATTAGTCAGTCTGACCTTAAAAACTTAAATACAAAATATGTTGAAATTCTAAATCAAACCATTTTAATAAACCTGGAAAATCAAACTTTAGGAATATTCAGTAAACCCTTTAAGCTCACATAAACTTGCTCTTAGATCAAAGAAAATGAATAAATTAAATCAAAGAAATTAGAACACAAATAAAAAAGTAGATATTAAAGGTATTCTTGAGAGCTTTAAAATATTTTATGAAAATATAAATTTCCGATTACCCATACAATCATCCAAATATGCTTAAATAGGGCCAAAGAGGGGCTTCGTTTAACATGAATAAAAAGCTTGTTTCAAAGGTGGGGCAACCTCGGAGACAAATCTGTCTGTCCAGTAAGTTCAGCTGACGTCACGTACCACGTTAATGTCCTTTGAGCAAGTGACCCATGTACCATTTGACTTGCGAATGTGTGGCATTTCTATTAAAGCTGGGTCACAGACTGCTCTAAATGCAAGGCACAGGTCACCTCTGAGCAGTCTGTATGACACAGAGTAATGTGACAATGGAGCTTGAAGATCCTGAATTTTCTTTGCAAGGAACCTTTGTTGTTTCTCCAATTGCTGCAAGTGTTCGGAAAGGAACATACAACAGAAGCATTGTGCTCTATTATTGGCCTGATGAGGGAAGAGTGTGTGTGTGTGTGTGTGTGTGTGTGTGTGTGTGTGTGTGTGTGTGTGTGTGTGTGTGTGTGTGTGTGTGGTTTATAACCTTTTTTTTCCTGGAGGCAATGCCCTTACTGATGAGATGAGCAATATAAAATGCCCTTACTGTGGAGACTTGGTGATCGAAGTTAAGGTTGTCTACCTGTGTACCCAGATCTCTCATCACTGACTGGGTGCTCAGGGTATTAATACTGATGTGGTAGTTTGCAGGATCACCCTCAGAACTACCCAGTTTGGTGCTGCCTCTATTAAAGTGATCTTCCATTATTCAAAGGAAGAAACTGGCATCTTACTTGAAAAGTAACAGTATATATTACTTGCTTGACTTGCACAAATGTTGATGAAAGAACTACTTGTCCTCGGGGTATTAGGATGAATCCAGATGAGCAAGGAGGAAACTATGGTAAATAAGATTTCTGTCAAAACCAGGTTGGCATTTAGTTATCCTTAGGATACTACACCTTTAACTGTACTTGGTACATCATTGCTACATTACTGCTTTGTATGCAAATGCAATGGTGTACATCTGTCAGCTTTTTGGTTTCGTATGTGAAGCATTCATGAGTATTTACTTGCAATTCTTGAACAATGGTAAATTTATTATTTTTATCTTTTATTGATCATGTTAGTCACACTACGCTAGAAGCCTTGTTTCAGTTATATTTATATTACTAAGGGAAATTTGGCCAGAGCACTGAGAAACTTCAATTACTCTTTTCAATAGGTGCCATGGGATTTTCTAGAGACCCACCTCAGCTTTCTTCACCAAAGGAGTGCACGCTACCTGTAACACCACAGACACTGTGCAATTTCCTCAGCAAAATAAGAATTACATGACCAACTAATGCTAAATCAAACTTCTTCCTCCACAATCATAACAGATGGTATACTCAACCCAACCATGAAAATTAACAAAGAGCACTAGATCACTACAAACTATGAAAATAACAGAAAACCAGATTATATGTGCCTCGGAGATCAATCAGATGCAGAACAGACTAGTACAGGATATATTTTACCCAAAACAAGAAACCCCCCCCCCAAACTTCAGACTATGGTCTGTTGGGTATAAGGCTTTGTGACAGCCTCAAAGTCCAACTAAATGAAGAACTCTACTTTAGGAATAAAGGAGTATGCCTATAGCCCTCACCCATGACGGCAATACCCGATTAGGACTGCAATCATTTCCTACATTGTGAGGGATCTCACAGCCTGAAACACACATTCTTATTGAAACAGAGTACACATTTTGGTCCTTCTTCCCTGAACCTTGTAATAAGACAAGGAATCAGCAGAAATGGTAGTAAGGAATCTAGGCACCAACACTGCTACGCTAAACAGAGCAAAAGGTAGATAGAGACTAAGAATGGTTCAGTCTCTGGAATGCTTCACCACCAGATTACCACACATGGAGCTGAATCCTGAGCTCCAATACATGACCGGGGCCTGACTGACCACCACCAGCTCATTCTCTTCCCTGGGGAAAAAGGATGGATAATAAAAATACCCCAATCTATGGTATGCTGCCAGAAGAAACAGTCCCTCTGTGCAGGATGAATGATCTTATGCCCACTCCACTTAACTGACAGTCTGATAATTTGAAGAGGATACATGTGACAGAAATCCAAAATGTACCTTGCATGCAAGGCTCCAGTGCTTTGAAAGAGTGAGCACCAAGGAAAGCCCAAACTGCATCATTCTGCACTAAACTATTGCCCACCCACAGCAATCCAGGAGTGTCTTGTGAGGATGCCACAGGATGATGCTGCTTATTGGCTAAGATGGGCATGTTCAGATGCAGGAATCTGAAGCCCTAATACACCAAACATCACCCAGCAGTGTCAAACCCCATCATCAAAGTTCTGGAGTTTTTAACCCCTTACTCGTTCTGTTAGCTTAGTTCCAAGAAACCACATCTGTGGATAAGGCATGTACAAAACTTTGGAAGAGGTTGCATTAATCATAGAAAACTCAAATGCCTAATTTCTGCTTTTGGCATCTTTAGAAAAGGTCCTCTCTCATCAGGATTCATGTGGCTTACTGTTAAACAATGACCCACATACTTCAGTTTAGTTCATTCTTAATTCAAGTTAAGTAAGACAACATAAAATATGCAAATTTCCAGAGAAGCTATATCCATCTTTTCATACTGATCTTAATACCATACTAATATCTAATATATATTCCAAAATACTCAATTTAATACTAGAACAGACAAGAATGGTCAAGGCCTAAATTCTCCAGTCTAGACCTTAACCAGGGATCCTGGTTTTCTAGTTACCACTCAAGACTACAGGCAGCAAAACTGCTCACGAACATCTCAACCTTTCTCCCTGTTGCCGCTGAGGCCCCACAAGGATCCACACTGGGTCCTATCCCATTCAGCATTTTATTTATTTATTTACATTTGTTGACCGGGAGTGTCCGACTGGATGTAAGTCCATTTTCAGCGGAGGCCCGGGGAGAAAAGCTTTGGATTACATAGCGATTAACAATTTAACATAGCAATTACTTACAACATATTTACAGATGAAGAACATAGCACATCAGTAGACAACTAGAATCTTTATCTGTGAAGTACATAAGAGACGTACAAAATGTTACAATAAGAAGTTCCTGCTGTATAATAAGTACTAGGCTTATGAGCATCTGAGCTTGCTATAATCAAGGTAGTTAGTGGAGTGGAAAGAAAGGTAGTGGTTGGATGGGGTGGGTGATATTAGAGTGGGAGTTGCAAGGGCATAGCCAGCATGTTTTTAGGTGCATGATGGTATGGAGGTAATTGTGGGTGGGAGGGAGTTCCACAATTTGGCTATGGTGCAAGAGAATAGTGCTTCACCAGCAGAGTTATTGGCTTTAGTGATCTGCAAGTGATTTTTGTTGCTGGATCTTAGTGGTCTGGTGGTGTGACAGGGTTGGAGTAGATTCTGGAGGGATGGGACATTTAGTGGATGATTTACTAGTTTGTGTGCGAGTGAGTTGATATCACTGAAGGAGGTGAGGGAGTTCAAGCCAGCCCAGTTCAGCAAGTGAGAGACAGTGGTGACTACAGTAGGATGCCCCTGTGGCGAATTTGGTGATTTTGTTGTAGCAAGTCTCTAGCTTGTTTAGATTGCATTGCCTTAGGTTGGTATATATTGGAGAGACATAAAGTAGGGTGGAGATAAGATGGGAATTTTACTGAAATCTTTGCTGAGAAGTTGCTTATTTCTGTACAACGCTCCTAGTTTTTTGTGGACTTTTTTTTATGGTCATGGATATGTGAATGCCAAATTTTAGTTTATTGTCTATTTCCACTCCTAGCAATTTGGTGTGTTCAGTTGGGTATATAGTGGTGTTGTCTTTTGCTGTGATGTTAAAGTGAGAGTTGTTTTGAGTATGTTTGGTGGATTGGAAGATGAGTAGTTTAGTTTTGTTAGGGTCGAGTATTAATTGGGCATCTGATGACCAATTTCAACAGAGGAAAAGTCTTCCTGTGTGACTTTTTGCAGTTTATGTAGGGACTGGGCTGAGCAGATGATGGTTGAGTCATCTGTGTATTGTATGAGTGTGCTACGTTTGGTGGCAGAGGCTAGATTATTGGCGAAAACAGAGTAGGGGTCCAAGGATGGATCCTTGGGGAACCCCTATGGAGACAGGTAGTTGGGGAGATATGTCATTCTGCCATACCTGTCTGACCGCCAACAATCCGTTGTAACTCAAACCAGTTGGTGACCGAGAGAAGGATAGGTTATTGAGGACAGAGATAAGTTGTTTGTGTGGGACCATGTCAAATGCTTTAGATAGGTCTAGGAAAGCAGCAGAGGAGAGAGCGCCATTGTTTTTATGCTGAAGGATAGTGTTAGTAAAGGAGAGTAAGGCAGTGGTGGTGCTATGGTTTGGTCGGAAACCATGCTGAGTATTGGAAAGGAGGTTGTTAGTAAGGAGGTAGTCCGAGACCTCAGATATGCATCTTTCTAGTATTTTGGAGAGTGGAGAGAATAGCTATGGGGCAGTAACTGGTTAGTTCTGTGGAGGGTCCGCCTTTGTGGAGGGGAATTATATATGCGATACTTTCCACAGTGCGGGATCGTAACTTTCTGACAGAGATCGGTTAATCAAGATGGATACTGGGTAGGCCAGAGCATCAGCTGCGATTTGTAGGTATTAACTTGGGAAGTTTGCTGCTGCTAATTTGGTGGGCTTAAGTTTAGTTAAGAGGTTTTTTTTATGTTGGAGGTAGGTACAGGAGAAAAAGAGAAGGCAGTGGGGAGATTACTAGTTGAAGGTGTGGGTTTGGAGGGGAGGGGGGTTGTGGTATTTAGCTAGTGATAGTATGGTTTGTGTGAAGTGTGTGTTGAATGAGGTAGGAATATTTTCTGAGGAGTGAGGGATGTTAGGAGGAGTACTGCCTTTACCTGGGTGGAGGATGGAGTTTATGGAGGACGAGAATTGTTTGGGGCTGTGTTAGGAGGAGTCTAGGGCAGACTGGTAGCATTGGAATTTGTCCTGTTTTATTAGCTTTTTGACTATTGTGTAGTTCTAGGAATTTCTGTCTAGCTGAGGGGGTTTTGGTTTTGCGCCAGTGCTCCCAAGTTTTATCCCCGTTTTACATTTCTGACTTGGTGGTTTTCTGTAGCCATGGGGAGGGTTGTGCTTTGGTTCTGGAAAGTCTTTTGGGGGTATGGTAATTAAGGATGCTCAGGAAGGTAGTATTAAAAAATTCAACTGCGTCATCAAGACGGAGGTACTTTAGAGGATGCCAGTTACATTCTTTGAGGGATGAGATGAATGTGAGTGGGTTAAAGTTTAGTTTTTTACGCATTTGACAGTAGATAACAGGTTTAGCTTGGTATAGGTATTTTTTTGAGTAGGAATGTTGGGGAGTGATCACTGAAGCTATCTGATAAGCAGCCTGTTATATTTGACTGGGGGGGTCTTACTGACTAGTATCCAATCCAGGGTAGTGTGCTTGCTGGAGTTTTTATTTATCCTGGTTGGTGACTGGACTAGTTGGGTGAAGCCATGAAGGTTTACATGATGGGTTGGATGGTTGCCACAACAGGATTGCCAGTCAATATTGAAATCACCTAAAATGATAGTTTCTTGGGGGAGATGGGGGGGGGGTAAGACTAGCTGAGGTGGTTTTCTAGTGGAGGGAATGTTTTGGCCAGGTGGGAAGTAGCATCCAATTATGTTGATGGTTTTGTTTTGGTTTATTTTGAGGTTGGTATATATTATTTCTTCATTGCCTATTTGTGGAGCTAATAATTTTAAGATCTGGATGTTTAGATGCTGTTTAAATATTATAGCTACACCGCTTCCTTTCTTGTTTAGCCGGTCTACTCTTAGTATGCCATAACCTGTAGGGAGTATTTGCTCACTGGTAATGTGAGGTTTTAGCTAGGTTTCTGTCAGGATGACTATATCTGGGGAGTACAAGTCTATGGTGGCATGGAGCTCATGGACTTTGTTGGATATACTTCTAATATTTAGGCTTAGTAGAAGGAAGACACTTGGCTTTCTATTGGCTGTAATATAGGAGAAGTTGTGGTTTCTAGTCTGATTATGAGGATTGGGGTTGGAGATGGTAGGGCCAGTGTTGGGGTGGAGGTCTCCACTTAGGGCTAGTTTTGATATGCATGAGGTTATTAGTTTTCTCAGTTTTTGAATGTCTTTGTTTATAAGGGAAACTTTATGACTGTGCTCTGTGGGTAACGGGTATGGTGGGAGGGTTACTATGTTAAGTTGTAGGAATGCTTTATGTTCGAGTAATATAGTTGGTAGAATATGTGGGGGGTGCATAGGGATGATTCTTGAGTTGGTGGGGGGGAGCTGAGTGAGGGTGAGACATCAGTGGTGGTGAATAGTAGTACAGTGGTAGTGGTTGAATGGGGAATGATGTAGGATATGCAAGGAGAGTGCATGCAGTGAGCACAGGTAAGGTATACTTGCACATGTTAGTTGAGGAGGTGTGATAGTAGTGGGAAGATGGAGGATGTAGTGTTGGGTTAGCACTGTGGTTGGCTATTGGAAAGGTGGGAGAGGTTTGAGAGTGTAATAAAGGTGGGACCACTGGGGGCAGGAGGGAATAGGGAGCAAGGTGGGGAGCGAAGCGAGTAGAGACCCTGTTAGTTGCTATTATGAGGGGGCTAGAAACAATCAGGTAACTGAGTTAACTGATAAATGAACATGATAATGACAAGGGTGGTTGTAGTTTTAGAAATGGTGCCTGCCACAGGTATTGTTTTAAGGTAATAAACAGGGAAGGGGGAGGGGAGAACAAGGGTGTGAGCAGGCAGTTCTTTGTACTACTGCTAATGAGCCAAAGCAAAGACAAGTTTGTGTTTAAGAAACAATCACAATTGACCAAGGACTGCTCTGAAACCAAGTCATTTACTAACCATTTCTCAGGTGGAAAAACAGGATAACCTTGTATCAGTAGGGTACTGTGGTCTCAGTTTAATGACCCTGATCTGGCCAGTAAAAAAAGTTACCATACAGTACGCAAATGATTCTATCATATGCTCAGCAAACGATCTTGATTTCCCAACAAAACCTGACTCAGGAATCCTTCACTTCTATGGAAAACTGTACATTTACCGCCCAGATATTCCTAAACAATTACAAAACAAAACTAGCTCTCTTCACTCCCAAACACCTCATAATAAAGTGTCCTTCACCATTACCTCTTCCAACAATATCAATAAAGAACTTCGTCTGTGTAAACTCCTAGCAGTTTAGTGTGTGTGACAGTTTGATTTCCACAGACCGCATACAGTGAAAAAATGCACCAAAAACCAAGTACTCTATTGGGTAAAATCCTAACAAACACTGAAGATGTGATATTACCACTACCCTCCTAATTCCTACTCTCCTCTACTCAGCAGCCATACTGACATATCCAGCTAACTCGATTAAACAAACTCTAGCATTGCTACAAGGTCACAATATTTGCAGCCAACCTCTCCCATAGATCACATCATTGTTTGGCTCTTAGACATCGGCAGTGGCTTGAACTAACTTGCCCATCATATACTTCTAACTCACAATTAACTATAGTCTAATAAACCAAACAACTGTCCATCTCTAGCCAACCCTGTACAACCACACAAGTAGCTTGTGCTCTTGACAAACGCCTCTTATTAATACTACAGGTTGTGCCCTTTACTCCTGTCAAATGTCAAAAACCTGAAACTGTCAAAAACCTGAAACTCCCCCTAACACCAAGACAAGGACTGCTCCCTAAAGTTTCTTATGCATTGTCAGACTTCACCACATAAACCCCTTTAACAGCACCAAAAATATTCTTACAGGTCATTGTTCAAACATGCAAGTTCTTGTAGTATTACCTTGTTATTTACATATCTTTACAAAATGCGTCTCCTTACCACAGAAATTAAATGCAAGAGAATCCTTTAATTTGCACTTACAGCTATACACTGTACACTAGGGCTTGGATTTCACTGTCACAATTCCTATGCATCATGGCTCACTTTCTCACCATCATCACTGCTATTGCATGCTCACTTTCACATTTTACCTTTTTATTCAATTTATTTTATCATATTAATACACAGCCACTTCCTTGGTTAAATTCCTTTAATATATATGTGCAAGTTCACAGTGTACAGTTCTACATCTTCTAATAAGTTTAGGTCTGTGTCTCTCAGCCTCTCCCACTGTAGTACATACCTAAATCAGTTAAGCAAATCACCAAATCCACAGTCAGTGACTAGATTCTTTATAGGACATAATGTTCTTATAAAGGAAAGTGGCAAATGTGCAAGTTCTTCTGAATTTCCAACTATTACTTTGATTTACCTTTGAGACTGGTAAACTTCAAATCTTCCACCGACATGCAGCAATACTGCACATTGTAGTTTTTCAAGCTTCTTGCCTCCTGTGTTGACAGCAGAGAGCACCAAATTTCTAGATTCTAAAGTTTAACCACATTTTAATTACAAAATACACTCATGTTTCTCTCAACTACACATACCTTTCTTCACATTTGTAAAATGAATTTCTTCCCTCCAACACCAATACAGAACATGCAGTCAATAAATAAGGCACTAGATATAAAAGTTACCATTCAACTTAAGAATTTTTATTCCAACTGCCTACGCACAAATACAGCTCTTCACATCTGCATATATATTTCTTCCCTTCCGATAGCAAATAATTTGGCTACAGGATACCACACACTCAACAAATAAAAATGATCCTAAAAAGAAACTATGATGCGTTACTAACCTCCATCATATTTTTTAATCACAGCTGCTTCTAGAGGGGTGTGTATCACAACTATCAGCAGCAAAGCATTAGCATATTTAAAATTACATATACCCTCCCCAACCCATATAAAACAACCTAGGACTCAGACGACCTAAGCTTAATAGGTGGTCTACACAATGAAGAAGCTGGCAGAGTGATGCCTCGGACTTGTCTATCCTAGGATTAGGATACCAGGCCAATCTGCTGGAAGTGGTTACCTAGCAGTCTGTGCCAGCTAAGCAAAACACAAAACCATGGAAAGCAACATACCATGCAGAGTGTAACTTACAAGATAAGGGATACAATGTATATGCAGAAGCACATACATTCCTGGACCCAGCACAGTGGCAATCCTACCTGCCCATCGGCCATACTGCTGACATTAATGACCTCATCACCACCACTGTATAAAGGAGGAGAATTAAGAAGTACATTATGTATCAACTAGGTGAAGACATAAAAGTGAGAAAAAGAAGAATGTGATGGTTCAGAATGGAATTCTCTCCCTAGGGAAAGATTAGACCAATGATTAAATGGGTACTACTACTGTGCTGATTCCCATCTGAAAGAATTCAGCACATGACAGCTGTTTAGATGAGAACCAAATCTGGAACTAGAGTGAAGCATTAAGAAAAAAAAAATGAGTGAGACAAGCTTACAAAGATAGTGACCCCGATATCCATTCATTTTAAAAATCTATACAACAGTGCCAGTGAACGTGACATTCATGTTACTTGCAAGACAATGAACTGTAGCAGTACTATACCAAAAGCAAAATGTTAGTGTTGTACACACAAGGGTAATTGGAAAAAAAATACTTGATTATAAACATATAGGTGCATGTACATATACCAGGCAATGACTATCCAGGAAAAATTTAACAAGTACTGTGATTTTTCATTTTCCAAGGGAAGTGGAACAGAGCAAGTCATTAACAGCCTAAGCCAGTACAACGACAAACAGTGCAAAACAGCCAGTTTTACAGTATATTGAGCAAACAGAGCATCATATTTATCGGTGTAAGAAACAAAATAACTAAATGGGACTGTCAACAATCTAATAAAAAGGAGTACTGGGTAACATACTAACTTTAAATGACTTGGCAGGGATGCACTAAACTCCAGAGGCAAATACAAAATGCGATGGCTACCTAAAGTTGACAAATCACTTAATTTTTAAAGAATAAATTGCTTCAGTAACATTACTTTTGATACTTGTTTTATGATCACCAGAGCTGTGGGAAAGCCTCTTCCTATCCTGGCACTCTGTCATGGACAAGATGACAATCCAGTCAAGGATGAACTTATTTTAAACACCACATGTACACCTACAGACAATTTGTGTCCAAAATAGTATACACCTGTCCCCCATGTCTCAGGGATATGGGAGAAAATAGGTAAAAAAAAAAAAAAAAAAAAAAACACATTTCTACCCTATTTTTAAACTCTACTTTCATTTTCTCTCTCTCACCATCTTCTCTAATAACTCATGAATAATTTCCACTACCCATTCCTTAAAATTTCTCTCTTTATAACAGGTAGGCAAGGAAGTGCCAGTCTCTCATAGGTAGATACTAGGCTATTGGCCCAAGGGCCTAAGTAAGCCTAGCCAACAATGTTCCCTGGTGAGCACATCCACAGAAGTGATCCCTGGGGTGTATTTCCTATTTCCCATCCACTCAAGATTTTTCTTGAAGAGTGCTAATGAGGAACTTTACTTGACATAGATGGGTAGTTTGTTCCAGAGTATAGGAAGTCTCTGGGACAGAAATCTATATCACCAGCATGTCCTGTGGTGACAAGATTTAGGTCCCTAGAGCGTGTAGCTCGGAGGGATTGGGATTTCTTTAGGTGTAGCATGTCCAACAGCTCTGGGTTTAACATAGCTTTTATTTATTTATTTTACATTTGTTAACCGGGGTTGTCTGACTGAGCTGAAAAGGCCCTTTTTCAGCAGAGGCCCGGGGAGAAAAGCTCCGCAAAGAAAAATTACAGACACATTTAGTTATTTAGACATGATCAGTACACACACAAATTACAGGAGACATGTTTTTACAGTGGTATGTGGCACAAACAGTTACAGTGGAGAGAACAAAGGTAATTAATAGATTTGTGGTGTACAGCTGAAATTTGGAACATAGCTAGAATACATACATAGTACACAGGTACAGTACATACATTGTAGATTAGCCAGCGTTTGTGAGTAAGATTGAAAACTATTATCAAGTGCTCTAGATTTTATATGCATGTGTTATCCGCTTTCACTAGCCTGGGGAGCAATCATGGCACTGCCAACTTTCCTTGAGATGTTGCCTGATGAGGTCTTTAAAGGAGGCTTTGGATGATGTGTTTTGAATGCTTGTAGGGACAGAGTTCCATTTTTTAGCCACTGAACTACTATATAGTGCATCTCCAAAGCTATTGTAGCCGTTGGTGACTTCTAGTAGTAGTTTGCTTGATGATCTAAGAGGCCTTTTGGCTGAGTGATGTTGTACTAGGTTTTTGAGGGCAGGACACTTACTGGGGAGGTAATAGATAGAATGACAGAGGCAGAGCCGATTGTAGGTTAGGCAGTTCAAGCCAGTGGAGTTGTCTCAAAGCAGCACAGTGATGAGTTCTATATGAACAATTTGCAGCAAAGCGGGCAATTCTGTTATAGCAGGCTTCCATTTTGCTTAGTTCAGTTTTGTTGAGATTAGTCAGAATGGGAGATGCATAGAGTAGGGGGGATAGAAGTTGGGAGCAAGCAATGGCTGATCTTGTGTTGTTGGTAAGAAATGGTTTGATAGCTTAGCCTATGCCACTGGAGCAATTGGAGTAGCATTAGTGGAGTATGAATTGGCAGTTATGATTATAACCAGTTCTAACAAAAACACTAAGCAGAGTTTTCTTTGGATTGAGGATAAGTTGGGCTTTGGTAAGGTAGTTTTCAACGTCAGAGAATGCAAGTTGAGTTGTTTGCAGGTGGGTGGGAATGCTTTGTGCAGCACAGATTAAGGTAGTGTCATCTGCATACTGAATTATAGATGCATGCTGTGTGGAGGTCATTTGTGAAGACTGTGAATAGTAGTGGTCCTAAGATAGAACCCTGTGGGACTCCTATAGTTATGGGCAGCTGAGGAAAGAGAGAATTTTCCCATTTCACAGCTTGGTACAGTTAAGTAGCTTTGGAACCAGGTAAGAGTGGAATTTGACAGATGATACTGGTTTAGTTTGTTTAGCAGGATTTGGTGTGAGACTGTCAAAAGCTTTGGACATATCAAAAAAAAAAAAAAAAAAAAAAAAAAAAAAAAAGAGTTGACACTTGTAGGACTTCATTTTTGAGACGGTTTACTGTGTCTGTGAAGCAGCGGAGGGCTGTAGTGGTACTATGGGCAGGTCTGAAACCATGCTGAGTAGGTGACAGTTTAGCGTCTGGGTATGGATGCATTTTTCTAGGATTTTGGCCGGGGGGGGGGGGGGGGTAAAGAAATTGGGTCTGTAGTTAAGTTCAGTGGAAGTCCCGCCTTTATGTAGGGGTGTAACATAAGATATTTTCCAGAGTTTGGGCACATAGTTTTCAACAATTGATCTGTTTACGAGAGTGGAGACTGGGATAGCTATAGCATCTGCTGTGAGTTTCAAGAAATAGATAGGGAGTAGGTCGGCTGCTGTTGATGAGGTTTTTAGTTTGGAGAGCATGCTTTTGATTGAAGTGGTGGAAACTGTTTTGAGGGTAAAGCTAGTATTAGTGTTATTTGTGTTGGGGGGGGGTAGTGAGGAAGGAACTGTCCTGTGATACTAAGGATAGAACTGAGTTCACAAAGTGGGAGTTGAATTGTGTTTCGATGGGAACTTTAGTGTCAGGGTGGTTGGTTTGGGGGTAGCCTTTTGGGTGGATTTTAGTAGCTGGTTTACATTTTTCCAAAATTTTTGCGGGTTGTGTTGGTATTTAGTTTGTAATGTTGTGTAGTAGGATTTTTTTGTGCAGCCTAATGCATTTTTTGCACGGTTCCACAGTTCTTGGTACTTAGTTAGGCTTTGTGTTTCTTTGTTTTTTTGATAGTAAAGCCAGGCAGTGTCTCTGGACTTGAGGATTTGTTTGGTTTCTTTACTGAGCCAGGGGTTTGTAGAGGTTCTAACCTTGACTTTGAGCAATGGAGCGACAGTGTCTAGGTGTTGTAGAAATGTTTTGTTGAAATATGCTACAGCCTAGTCAAGTGGGAGGGCTTTTAGGGGGGTCCAGTCACAGTTACAGAGTAAAGTGTTGAGGACCTCAGGAGAGAATTTTTTTTGCGTTTCTAGTGGATATATAGTTAGTGGTTTTGCATATGCTTGTTCTACTACGTATAAAGTATATTATGTTGTGGTCACTTGAGGTGTCTGGGAGACTGCATGTGTGAGGGTACAATGTGGGGTTGTTAGTTAGGACCCAGTCAAGGACGGATTCCCTTTTAGATTTTTTATCACATCTAGTCGGAATTTGGACTAGCTGCTGGCAGCCATGGAGATTTATTAGATTACTTGGTGGTTCTAATATACAGGTGAACCAATCTAGGTTGAAGTCCCCCAGAATAAGGGTTTCTTGCGAGTATGTGGAAGAACACCAGGATAAGAAGTCTTCAAGGCTAGCAAGTGTATTATCACAATTGTGGTGATGACCTTTTTAGGGTGAAGTTGAAGTTGTGAGATAAGTATGTCCCAATTATTGGGGGAGGGGTAGGAGTTTGGTAATTGACGGACAGTTAAGTTTGACTTGTACAGTAAGGCAGTTCCACCCCCTTTACAAAGTGGTCTGTCTTGTCTAATGATATTGTAGCCGGTAGGGAGAACTGAGTTAGCTATGTTTTTATTTAGCCAGATTTCTGTTAAAGCAACTATGTCTGTGTAGTATGATATTGCGGCCTGGAGTTCAGGTATTTTATTTTTGATACTTCCAATATTAATATTTAGCATTAAAAGATGGTTGGTTTTACTGCTGCTGTTGATTTGCCCAGGGATGAAGAAAGTGGGGATGTTATGTTCTGACACTTGTGTTGGAGCAGTTTGAGTTGGACAGGATAGATTTGGGCCTGGGTTGGGGTGGATATCCCCACTTATGGTGAGCCTGGAGTTAAAATGGTTATACAGATGATGGAGATTGGTGAGGAGTGAGAGAAAGTATTGTGTTTTTTGGAGTAGGAATGAGAGCATATGTGCTTAGTCCTGAATTGGTCCGTTATGTAGTTCTTGAATAACTGTGGGCAGATATTATTATAATGTGTGGTGTCTGTATACGAGAGTGCATAATGCAGTGTTGTGCTACTAAGTTTAGGGATATTGCTAGAGTGATAACTTGTGGTGTTGTAAAGAATTATGAGAAGACAGACTAGACTTAGTTGCGGGATAGTCATGGTTATAAAGTTTAAGTTGTTTCTAGGTGGGGGGTCTGAATAGGAATTATAGGGTTGCACTATATGTGGATGGGGAAGTAGTGTGGTGATGTAAAAAATGCCTAGTGGGAATGAGAGTGACTGGGAGTATTTTGTGTGGAGCAAGTTGGTGTAGTATAATGTGATATGACTGGAAGAGCTGTGATTGGTGGAGGTGATGTGAGGGTGAGCTGTGGGTGTGGCTGTGATTACTATAAATGTAGAGGTAGTGGGGGTGGGAGGGAATAGGGGGCAGGGGAGCAGAGAGAGCCAGAGCGTTAGCGAGGGCGAACGGAGCAGGGCAGAGCCAACAAAGACAAAAGAAAAAGTAAGTATTACTTTACAAATCTGAACACTTAAAACAAATTCCTGAGGTCTAATGGCTTACTGGCAAGCAGAATGTAATTGTTGAGGAGCACTTGTGTCCTGGTGGGAGACTAGAAATTTAAAGATGGCTCCATGCTCAGCAGGATTCTAATATAGACTTTGTACTGGGGAAGGGAGATAGCTCAAGGGGTGTAAACCAGGTGGAATGCAAAGAAACCAGGGAGGCAACCAGTGGAAATCAGTGAAGGCCTCAGAGGGGGTAAGTAATAATTCAAACTACCTGTAAAGTGAAGGTGAGAAGAGACAGCAACGTTTATTAAGGTTGGGAGTGTGTCTTCACATTGACTTGCTGATTAGTAACCAGTTTGTGCACAGATTAGAGCAGGGAGATACATTAGCAATAAAGGGGAATGTATAGAGATGCAAACAAACAGGTGGGCCTCCAAGTGATACAAACTAAGGCAGAAAGCACTGAGAGGGCTGCTTGATGGTTAATTTAGTCACAGGGATGTGAATTAAATGTATACTGTCTATTGGACAGTTAGGATTACTGTACTAGCGGGGGGGACGGGACACAAGGCTACAACAGTCAGTTTTATTAGCAAGATGAGAACTACTAAGAAATACTGCTAATGTAATAGCTTCACTCTCATAAAACATACAAGTAGAATGCCTGGGTGGACTGACCCTGCTCTTGAGGCTCAAAATGTATATCCTTGTTTAGTTTGCAGTACTGATTCCTTCTTATACTGTATGGGTGGAGTGGTAGCCGCAGACTGCAGATTTGCTTGAGTGTGCTCCTGCTCTTGAGGCTCAATATGTTAGGAAGAGAGCTCCTCCGAGTAGGTGATATGCTACAGAGTAAAGCTGGAGTTTTTTTGGAAACAAGTCAGTGTAGGGCATCTGTTTGAGGCCAGTAATTCTCTTTGTGAGGTACTTCTGTGGCCTTTCCAGCTGCTGCAGATGTCTTGTGAAATCCATTCCAAAAGGGGCGTTGTACTCTATAGTGGGTCTAATGACTGCCGAGTAGATGGGAACAACCACCTTTTTTTTTTTTTAGATAAGAACCCTTTTGTGATTAGGTGTGCCACACAGAAGGATTTCCTGACTACTGTGGCGATGTGATTATCAAAGGAGAGGCTACTGTCCACCTGGGTCTCAAGGTCTCTCATCACACATTTGGCGTTAAATAGACTGCAGCTTATGTGGTAGTTCATGGGTACAGAGTTTTTACCAAAGGGGATGACCATGCACTTTCTGGCATTGAGCTTGAGGCCATGCCTCTTGACACCAGGCATCTGTCTCAGTGAGGCCCTCATGTAGGATGTCCACATTTGGGGACACGACTATGGCTAATTTGTAGTCATCTGTGAACTTCATCTGCGTTAGCCTGTACTTCAGAGAAGTAGATACCAAACAAGAGGTCCCAGGACTGAACCCTGTGGTACTCCACTTGTCAATGGTATGAAGTCAGATTTGGAGTCTGCAACCTTTAGTGTGGGTTCTGTCAGTGAGCCAATTGGCAACCCATCTTGTGACCTTGTGACGTAGGGATTTATACCTGATTTAGTGAGTTTAGCTATAATTCTAGAATGGGGGAGTGTCGAAAGCCTTGGCAAGGACAAGATAGGCTGTGTGAACCACCTTATCCTCATCTACAGCTCTGGTGACTGCCTCAAAGTCATCGATCAGGTTCAGAAGGCATGATCTGCCTTTCACAAACCCAAACTGGATGGGGTCCAGAGTTTGGAGATTACCAATGTCTTTATGAGTTCCATGATGATACATTCCATGGCCTTGCAGACTAGGGTCATCAGGCTAATAGTTCCCAGGATCAGTGGTGGCTCCTCCTTTGTGGAGTGGGATAACTGTTGCTGTGCGCCATTCAGTGGGCACACAGCCTGACATGAGACTATGATTGAACATGGTGCTTAGGTGCGGAGCCAGTTTGTTCTGAAGTTAGTGTAAAACGCAGCCCGAGATGTTGTCCGGTCCCATGGACGCTGTGTTTTTGGTTTTTAGAGTGTGCAGCTTTTATCTGCATAGATGGGGATTACAGGGACTCTGAATTCTTCCTGTATAGATCGGGGAACTTTAGGGGGTGAGAGGTTCAGTGCTAACTTTACCCCTATCTGCCAGGATGTTGGCAATATCAGTTGGTTCTGTAATTTTCGTGCCATCGTGCTGTAACTCAGAGCAGATCTGGGTGTTGCCACTGAGATTCTTGACATAGCTATAGAATGTTTTGTGGTTGCCCTTAGAATCAGTGGCGATTTTGTTTTCGCAGCTAGCTTTGGAGGATCTTATAAAGGGATCTCAGCTTCTTATGGCGGGGGACCACCAGATTGGCTTCCTTTTCTTGGTTCCGTTTGGGATAGCACGATCCATGCACTTGTGCTCAAGTGCTTATAGAGTGCATCTGTGTGGGATTCAGCAGTCGTAACTGTACTGTCCATCTGCATGGGTGTCATGAAGTTCACCACTTCTGTCTTAAGAAGCATGAAGTTGGCTTTGGAGAACTTTTTTACCGTGGTTTCCTTAGGGGGGAGCAGGATGCAGATATCTACGATGATTAGCTTATGGTCTGATCTGACCAACGAGGAGTTGACTTTAGGTGTGAAACACACTAGGTCTAGGATATTGTTGCCCCTGGTGGGGATGTGGATAAGTTGATCCAGGGCATTGGAATTTATGAATTCCATAAAGCGTTGAGCAGAGGAAGTTACATAAGTAGTTTTACCATTTAATGGTGGGGTAGTTGAAATCGCCCATTATAAAAGGTGCTTGGTTGAACCCTAATATTTTCCAGTATATCAAGAAAAGAGGAGTGGGCATCTTCACTTCACTACTCTGCACTATTATCTTAATAATTATCGGTGCTGGTCAAGGCTAAGGACATACCTGCCTGGGACACTCACTCAGAGAACTCAATCATGTCTCTCTTTATATAGTCCAGTGAGGTACATGTCAGGTCATTCACTCCAACATGAACTATGACAAAGTCATAATGGCACTTGTTGCTGAGAGACCAGAGTGCAAGCATGATCTGATGAATCCTGGCACTGGACAGGTAGCTGACTGACTTTCTCCTTGTCCAACTTGGTGAGTGGGACGACAGTGTTTCGCACTAATGAATCTCTAGCTACTAGAAAATTTGTTTTTTTTTAAAGTTATGCCTTATGGGCTTGGTAGATGAGACACCGGTGTTGCTGTAGGAATTGTGTAAGTTGTAGCAGTCTTGTGTTTTGGAGGTCTCTGGTGTCTTGGTAAGTTTTTTTTGAGGGAACTATTGCGTATGTTGATTTTTGTGTCAGACGTGTACTATGTGTACGAGTAGTGGTACTACATGCATCTGCAGTGGTGGGTTGACAATCTTGTCAGTGTTATTGTTTTGAGTGCGAGAGAGCATGGACTCAAGATTCCTGGTGTATATACATCTTTCACACTCTGTACTACAGTGAGTTATTAGTAGAGGATTGTCAGTGTACATGAGGCAATTACTACACTGCCTCAATAGACCCAAGTTAACAAGGCTGGCAGGAGAAACAAGGGTGGTCCAACTGTCCATAATGCTAGGTTGAGACTGGGCATGTAAGCAGAAAAAAAAACACAATATCCATAAATATGCAAAAAAGCTGTGATCAACAAAGGATTGCACATGTAGGAAAGAGACACAAGTATAAACGATACAAGCATTCAGAAATCTACTTAATTAGCTACCAGATGGTGGTTTTATAATATGGAATTTCTCTCGGCACTTTGTGGTTTGACTAATAAAATAACCAGAAAATGAAGGTACACTGAAAGCAGAACAACTGCTCTGCAAGATTAAGAGTAAGCTTAATGAAAAGAAGAAATACTCAGTCTAGGGATCTAAAGCTCCTATGTAATATCAACAGAATAGTTTGGAGGGGCAGGTATACCTAGAAGAGGCTACCAATGCTGTGAAACAGACTCATCCACATAAAACAAAGTTTAGCCCTGTCCATATTCAAATGCAACTTAGATCAATGGTTGGGAAACAGAAAATGTACCCCAGACCGACTGCCCCATGTATTATTAATGGACAGAGGCAGTTCCTAAATACTTTACTGCATGCATGTGTGCCCTCAAATTATCTATGGTATCAGCAGCCCATTTTTCTACATGGGGTCGGGGTATCTTGTTAACTGTCACCAACTCTCTCAATTCAGTGCCATACTCCTGCCTTCTTGAACCTACATTAAGCATAACAATTCTCAGTTCATGTTTGGCAGGTTGGTTCATTTTACATCCAGCTTTCGCTCAACAAAACTATCCCAGGTAACCCAGGCTGGGCAACTAGACACCAGTCAGCCAGTAGCTTATTGGCCCAGGGCTGCTGGGCTTTATGGCAGACACACACTGGCCAATAGGGGCACATATACCCCTCACACCGTTAGCAAGGGTCCTTGGCGTGGGTGAGAGTAGGCTGGGTCCTCAACCCACTTATCACCGGTTAGCCCTGCCACAGCGCACAGTCTGTGATCAGTGTTCTCCTATCTTGAGGATACTATGCACCACAGTAGATGCCAAAGCGGTTGGTCTGTACAACTCTTCCCCCTACAGGGCACCATGTAGAGACCTTAACCACTAAGCCATCTCGTCTGCTATCTATGGTATGACTATTTATTCTCATTAAGGTTAATATAATTATCAACCATAAGATTGATGGGCAAGGACAATCTATAACCAAATATAATAGGTTATTTCAAACACAAAAAGTGAAACTTGCTAGGCTTAAAAATGCCCGCAAGAGCGGCCAGCCTAGAACTTACTTATGAACCTGTAAGAGCTGGCAAAAAGTTCTAGAGTTAGATGAAAAGGCAAGGGTGAAGTGTCAACTGCAGTTACTTGAAAATAAGGCAGGGAATACAATGTGGCTGTTTTTATCTACCAGCGATGATGCTCAACTACTTAGAATGCACCATGAGTGTTGCACAGATTTTCTTATTTAAAAAGGTTTTTTGCTTGTATGGAAATTGCCTTATTTCTTAATGCAACAAAAATGTTCTAGTCAAAAGCCGACAAGTATTTTCTATTACTTCCATGCAATGATTTTTTTTTTTTAATTAGATCCTTCATTGTGTGACCCATGCAGCTAGATTACTACAAAATCTAATGAACCACAAAAGTATTTCAGCAGTAGAGGTTAGTTGTCAAATAACAAAAAAAGGATGCTTCACCCTGAAGACAGTTTTGTGAAAACTCTGTCATACATGAAACCAAGACAACATTAGGTTAGTGAATTAGCTCTTCTGGGGCAAATAATAGTTTATTGAAGTACAAACTTTGTTAACATTTTTGATAAGGTGTTGACAACTCATAACAGGCAGGCCGGTCAAGTAATAGTTTGCAAAACAAAATCCATACAAAATAATTACAACAGGGTAGCCATTTCCAGAGACCAGAAGACATTATACATTTCACTTGTGCTGAGATGGGTGAATACACATGCACAATCTATTAGATAAACAACTTAGCTGTTGGTAGAGAAACCTAAATTATGACATGAAAGTTAACTTAATCACGTTAGTGGACATGATCTGCATTACCTGAAGATCTCGTAACCAGACTACCTAATAGGTTATGCTTAATAAAAAGCATCAGTCTATCCATCTTTCTTCCTAGCCACATGGAATAAAATTTTACTGCAGTTTTATTAGGAGACAGGACACAGTACAATTTAACACCAGACATGATATGCACTACAACACAAACAAGAAAAGCAAGAGACTAAAAATGCCTCCATTATTATTCTAATACCACCAAAGTTTACTCTCTACTTTCTTCTATCTGAAATTGCGGTGAGCACATCATACAGTTCAAGGTTTAGTTCAATTTCACCTGACACAAATTATGACCAAAGCCAAAAACATAATTTAAATGTTGTGACAGGCTGGAATTACAAACAAAGCAAAGAAGCTTTCCTACACATCTTTGTTTTGTGAAGAATAGACAGGACAGCAGTTACAGTGGATTTATCCATCTCAGAACACAGTATGTGTGGTAAAGCTCTAATCAAACTGGCAAAATAGGAATCTAGTGGAAGGCAGAATTAGAAACATGAAACCTACAGTATGTAACAGTTATGATATACTAATCAGTGTAATATCAGTGGAAACAACTGTGCAGTTTGAAAAGTATATCTGAATTCAAACTTGGCTATTTTGGAAGATGGGCTGGGAAGGCAGTTAAGGATTATTAAAAAGGCAACTGCTGGGTCAGAAACAGCTCGTACAACTTTCTGTGCAAAATAACATCAGGAAAGAAAATATATCTAGTGCCTTTTGTTGCAAATAAACAGAGGAAGAGGTAGACCAAGTGTCAGCAGTGCAGTCATACCAATCTAAGTTATCAGCATTAGAAAGTTGTAGTCAGTAAATACAAAAGTTAGCAGATAAGAACAGAAGCTTAACCACAACAAAAGAGTGCTGTAAAGCAATGAGGGAACTATAAAAGCTGAGGAGAAAAAGTTTAAAGGAGGAAAAAATGGCTACAGTAAGGAATGAATTATAAAAGCAAAGGCAGAAACCAAAAACTGAAAAAGGAGAAACGAAGATACGGTAACGGCGAAAATCCACATATAAATAACCACTACCATTGTGAAAATAAACTATGGCAAATGACATTTTTTTAGAAATGTTTAAAGACATAAGATATATACTGTACCTTGATTATGTACACATCAGTTCTCAGCCTTAATTATGAGTACTGAAGTAGCGAAAAAAAATAAAATAAAAAAGAGACAGCTGTCTTTCAAATTTAAATATAGAGGAGAACTTAAGACGCATAATGCTTGCAACAGGCCAACAATGATACAATAAATAAATACAATGGATTAAAATTAGCCTACTCCAAGTGTACACCTTGTGTTAACCAAGTCTGGTTGACAGTCAGCCCTACCACAGTGCTATTTCATGAAGACCTCTAGCACCACAGTGGGTTGTCTATAGGGCCATGGTAATTGCTAATGAGATATTCTGGGGAGAGGCATATGCTTATTAGCCACATGCTTTTCCCCCAAAAACACCTGTGGTAAGGTATTTACACAGCCGCTTCTGGTCACTACCGTTAACGAACATGGCCAACAGCTTGCATTCAACTACTGCAGTAAAAGTAAAAAGCCAAATAAGTTCAAGAACAAGACAAAAGGTGGAACGATATTTACTCACTTTATAAACATCTACACAAGTCTGATGTGCCACATCGGAGTGTAGAAGAGAAAGGACAGAACCCGGTTGGAAAAATGACAAAACACATACAAACTATACATTAAACACCGATATGCCCCTTTACACATGCCCTTATAAATAAGCTCAATGCAAGAAAATTTATAACATGTTTTGCCCCCGACAAATTATATACAGACCCTAACTCTAGGTATACCCCCCCCCCCCGAGACTGTAGTTCTCACACACCAACAAATCAGACACATTATGGAGCTGCACTTAATTACACAAGTCATACGTTGCACATACTTACTTGCTCTATAACAAACACCCACTGAATCTACTGTACTGATACAAACATTGGATATTTTATATTTTCACACAAATAAGCAGATAGTGTAATGTACACACACAGTCACACACTACAAGCTTTCTGTGTGTGCATAATACAATTAAATACACCAATTTTGTTCACTTTATCAAAACGGCCATTTGTTTGACACAGTGAACTGTGGAAAGGGTCAAGTGCATTTCTGACAACCTGCACATACAACAGGTTGTTTGGGATGCAGAAGGGGTACATTTTATTTATTTATTCATTCCAGTTTGATTACCGGGGAAGTCCACTGGGCTTAACAGCCCGTTTTTAGTGGAGGCCCGGGGAGAAAAGCTCCATATAGCAAAGTTAATTACATGAAAATATCAAAGAGTTAAGAGTACAAACAATGGGTTCCTTTAACAAGAAAAAGTCAACGACAATTACAGTTATTGTTCAGAAAAATAAACAAACAAGCTTTTAGTATAAAGGCTAGATATTATTATCTAGTTACAGAATGAATCAGTGGATTGCGAGTAAGGTAGGAAGAAAAGGTTAGCCTGGAGTAAAGGGGGAGGAGGGCATGAGAGGGATGGGTGGAAGAGCGCAGTTGCATTTCCTGTTCAGGTAGAGGTAGGAATGAAGTTGAGTTTTGAAGAGAAGATGGTTGTTACAGGTCCTTAGAGAGGAGGGTACAGCATTCAATTTTTTGCTAGGGTAAAGGATAGGAGAAGCTGACCAGCTGGGCGCTTGGGTTTTTGAAAGGATCTAAGGGGTCTGAGAGGGGTATAAGGTTGTAGAAAGGTAGTGGGTTGGAATAGTAATTTGTGGGCTGTGGTAATATGGAGAAAGTCAAGTAGGTTAGGGAGTTCAAGCCAGTTTAGAGAATGAAGGGCGGTGCAGTGATGAGAGGAGGATTTGGCATTGGTAGCAAATCTGGAAATTTTGTTACAACAAACTTCAGGTTTGGAGGTGAGTGTGGAAGATAAATGAGTGAGCAAAGGAGTGCCATACATAAGAGAGGGAAGGACGTAGGTAGAGGCAAGAGTTAGTCTGGTGGAAGGACAGAGGAAGTGGTTGTTTCTGTAAAGTAGGCCTAGTTTTGTGTGTGTTTTCTTGATGTTTACCTGGATAGGAGTGTTAAATTTTAGTTGATTGTCAATTGTGACACCAAGAAGTTTGGCAGAGGGTACAATCTCGATGGAGGAGTTACTGAGACTGGTTATATGGAGGGAGTTTATTGTCAAGAGGGGAGGATTTTGAAGGGGAGAATAGTAGGATTTTTGTTTTATTGGCATTTAGTGAGAGGTGATTTTGGAGCATCCGGTTTTCACTGGTTGAGAAGGCTTTTTGTGTCAGAGACTGGAGCTCTGTTAGGTTGGTAGCGCAGCAGATCAAAGTGGAGTCATCAGCATATTGCAAATTTTGGTGTTAGGAATGGCTTTGTGGAAGTCATTAATGAAGATATTAAATAGCAATGGGCCAAGTATGGAACCTTGGGATACTCCGGTAGGGGTAGGAAGGAAAGAGTAGGTGGCTTGGCCCCATTTCACGGCTTGGGACCTGTTTGAAAGGTAGCTAGAGAACCATGAGAGAGTTGTTTGAGAGAGGTTGAGATTGGAGAGATGCTTTAGAAGGTGGGTATGAGAGATGGTATCAAAGGCTTTGGATAAGTCAAGCAGAACAGAAGATACCATATTACCAGAGTCACGGGCAGAGTTTACAGAATTGTAAGCAGGAGAGAAGGGCGGTGTTAGTACTGTGCCCTGGGCAGAAGCCGTGTTGGGTAGGAGAGAGTAGCTGGTGTTTGGTAAGGAATGGCAAGAGCTGCAGGTGGATACATTTTTCAAGAAGAGGATGGCTATGGGGCGGAAATTGGAGACATTACAATTTTTGCCACCCTTATGAAGTGGAAAAATAAATGCAGAACGCCAAAGTTTGAGAACATAGGATTCACTTAGTGATCTACTGATCAGGATACCGATAGGCAGAGCAATAGCATCAGAGGCTATTTTTAGGAAGGAGGATGGAATGCTGTCAGGGGCGTTGGAGCAAGGCTTAAGTTTATAAAGAAGTTTTTTTATTAGATTGGTGGAGATGGGTTTAAAGTTCAAAAATAGGGTGTAGAGATGAGGGAGGGGGAGATTGAGCAGGGGGGAGGAGGGTTAATGTTGGTAAAGGTCTTAGTTAGCTCAGCGATAGAAGACGTAAAGAAGGTATTGAATAGCGAGGCAATTTCGGGTTCAGATTTGCTGTTGTCTGGACAGGGGTTGTTTTTTGTACCTGGGCTGAGGAGGGAATTAATGGAGTTCCAGAATTGTTTGGGATTTTTAGCATGATTTTCTTGTAGTTTGATGTAGTAAGATTTTTTTATCTCTAATGACTTGTTTTTGGGCTAGGTTTCTGAATTGTTTATATTTAAGTAGTATTTCTGGCTGTTTATGGCGGAGGTAAGTTTTCCATGTTTTATCCCTTTGTAGCATTATCTTTTTTGTATCTTTGGTGAGCCATGGGGTGGTCTTAGTTTTGACTCTTAGTTCTGATTGGAGCAAGGGAGTTAAGAATGTAGAATTGAAGTAGTCAAGGCTTTGTCTAATGGTAGTATTTTTAAGGGGTTCCAGTTAAAGGGAGTTAGAGAAGGTGGTGGGGTTAAAGTTAGACAGGTTACGCGTATGAATGTATTGGTGAGAGTGTGATGAAGTGGGAGTAGCTCGAAGGGTGAATGCAGGGAGGTGGTCTCCTAATGAGGTAGGAATGACACCGCATTTTATGACTTTGTTAGGATGAGATACTAGAATCCAGTCAAGTATGGAGCCTGGAGGGTTGGTTTTGTTAGGCCTGGTAATGGAGTTTGTAAGTTGAGTAGGTTGATTGTTATTGTGGGATTAGGGCTGATTATTTTTCCCCAGTCAATATTTACATCTCCCATGATACAGGTTTCTAGTTTAATATTGGATGAGGTCCAGGATAGTATGTCTTCCAGGGTATTGGTGTTGTTACCAGGGGGAATATCGAGGGAAAGGCTGAAGTTTCGGATATACTGAAAGTGTAGCAATTATGAGGTGGGAATATTTGTTGAAATGTCCATGGCTTATGGTTAGGAAAAGGGAGAGCTAGATTTAATGTGGTTGGAATGCATCAGGGCAGGATTAGTATTACTAAAGTAATGGGTTGGTGTTAGGGTTAAATAGCAGCTCTCAACTGTCCAGATTCTCACAGAATTGCCATACTTTTGACTCATTTTTTGGCCCGTTTCTCATAAAATTTTAGTTTTGAGGCAAATTGTTGAGGATCGAAATCAGAATATAATGAGACATTTGATTTTCAGATTTTATATCCTTCAAAAAAATTCATGCTAATGCAAAACCTGTTATTCTACCAACTGTCTTAAGTTCATAAGAGCAACATTTAGAAAGTGTCCCTATTTTGGGGCCTTTGTCCCCCCACTTATTTATGGCTTGGTCCAGATTTCTTGGTCTAAGAAGCTATACCTCTCAACCTCTTAAAATCTGGACAAAGCCATAAATAACAGAGGGGGGGGGGGACAAAGGCCCATAAATAGGGACAAGATTTAAATATTGCTTTTACAAACTTAGAAATTTGACAGAATAAAAAGTTTTGTATTAACATAAATGTTCTAAAGGGTATGAAGTCTGAAACTCAAATGTCTGTCATTTTCTGACTTCATTCAATGAATTGTCAAAGTTTTGCCAGAAAACCACAATTTTATGAGAAACAGACCAAAAATATAAAATACAAATCTGGACATTCTGTGAAAATCTGCATAGTTGAGTCGTCTGGGAGAGGTATGGTTAACATACATCATTATGACCAGGCAGCAGACTTCGGCCTCCAGTACTATCCTAACTCTGCCAGTAACCCCAACCCTACCTCCTTACCTTAGAAATAGCCTTTCCATATCCCTACCACCATCATTCAGGCAAATTAAGCCCACTAAATTTAGTGACAAGAGTTTTGGTTTTGAAACATAATAATGTATATATTGTATACATACACTGTGAATATGCTTCATATTCAAGTATATGTGCAGAAGTATACTCGCACTGGGGATAATAAATATATTACATACACAAAGGTGTGTGCATGTATACACACGCATACTATGACTTGCACAATAAAGACGACATCGTAGCATACTGCCAACCAAATACAAACCAAGACAAATGAAGAGCGGAGCCGTTTTTATCATGTACGAAACATAACTTCATTCACAAGCTTAATTTCAGATAACGTAAAACAAAAATCATGGCCAGCGACCATGTCTATGCATGCACTGCTGCATTCACCAATTTGCATTAAAACTTAACTGCAAATATAGCGGGCTGTTAGTGTGCAATAAAAGTTATCCATCTTCAGAATGGAGTGACGTTGACTGTGCGATGAGCTACAACTCAACAATACGTTCACTACAAAAGAAAGAAGGAAAGGCAGACAATTGTTACAACATGCAGATAAGTACATATGCACCATCAACATCACTGGTCAGCAATCCGATGATGCTTTTCATCTAACTGCGGTCTGCCACAGCAGATTTGGAATAAGCACATCACACGGTCAATCTTGGAGAAGAAAAGTATTACACAATCATTAAAATATGTACAACGTATGGATTTCTCTAAACAGCATCATCGTACTATCCTGTCCATTACATTACTTCTGCACTTACACCACGCTTTTATCATATCGATGACTCTGCACTCGAAAGTATTACCGAACCACACGTCTTAAATGAATGCAAAATAACTCAGACACAAAACAGGTTAATTAAAAGAAGTCACGCTAAGTCACTCAACAATTTTACAAAAAACCTTCCACAAAAAAGCAAATGTTAACAAAATTCAGATTAAACAACCCAACCCCTCTAAAAAACTAAAACAAACCTGTGGAGGCCGCCATCTTGAACAGCCAAAAGCAGAACACCACTGACTCGTGATGTCATGAAACCTTAGAAAACGTATCGTCATTTCCTGAAAAAGTTGAGTCAAAGTTGAATACTTGCCCTAATGTGTGGGTTATGGTTATTTTTAAACTGTTGTTTATTTTAAAAGTTGGTATGTATTGTGTAAGTTATAGACTTTATAAGGAACTTATATACGTCTCAAGTGAAACGTATTACGAGGAACGTAAGGTTTGAAAATGGTCCTTTTTTTCATAGGTCTGTCACACATCCAGTGTTAGCGATTTTTTTAACTGAGCCATCCATCCGTCACTCCTTTTTCCATTTTTGCACATGACATGGGGTCACAGTGTCACTTCAACATTGACAATTAATCATCTAGAGTTAAAGTTTAGACCACCAGGTCACTGTAACCCTTCCACACCACACACCTACCTATGTCCAATTAGACAGTTCAGTGTTTATCACATGACTTAAGTCAACAGGTAACCAAATCGGTTCTTTTACTTGTCATAACAACAATAAATATTGGCAATACACACCCATGTTCGCTTCCTCTTGTTGGACTCCACCCTGTTATGATATGAAAGTTACTGAGTCCATGTGCATTCATCCTCTGCTGAAAATGGATATGTATCCAGTTGGACTAGCCCGGTCAACAAATGTAAAATAAAAATGTGTTTCATCCTGATACACTCACTGAAGAAGTCAGCAAATCTGGAGATTCAGTGCACTTCAAAATACGGCATTCCCTGTTCTTTTATATTCAAAAAGAGAAAAGTCACACATTCCCATCTGGTTGCAGATGAACAAGGGAGAAGAAAATGGAGCAACTGTGTTTCTTCCCACTTTATTACCTTATTTTGCATGTGCTTCTTCTTAAAAGTACTCAGCTGTATTATTCTGCTGCAGTTATTACTGCTTGGTAGTAGCCTGATGAAATTGTAACTGTTATTCTAAGCCTTTTGGTTTAAGCACTTGGGCTTCAGATCAGTTGTTTTGCATTGGGAAGGTTTGTGGACTGCATGTTGTGGCAGGACATGTAGCTTACATCCTTCTAAGTTGGGAATTGCTGATTGAAGGCTCGGTGTCTGTTATTCTAAAAGTACATTAGTTCTGGTTTAAGCACTTGGGCTTCAGGCCAGTTATTTTTCATTAATAAGGTTTGTGGTCTGCACTCTTGTGGGAGGAGAGGCTAGATTCTGCCCTTCTGAGCTGGGAGTTTCTGGTTAAAGGCTTATTGTGCTTGCTTATTTGATCTGTTTCTTTCTGAAATTTGTGCGCCTTGTTTGCTGTAGCCCAGAAGTTAGTAGTTTATTGGCCATTTTGGGCTAATTTCTATCTCTTTCATTTCCCTGCTATAACAACCGCATTTGCATGGTTTTGTGCGCCGGGCAGCGCTGGTTAGCTAGGGTTAAACTATTCCCAGCTCCACGAAGTCTACTCTTCAATTTTTCCCTTGGAACTAGACAAACTTTCAACTTAAGCACTCAAACCATTAATTTCACAGCCCAGCACTTGCTCAAAACTCATAGCAAGCACGAATTAACCCTAGCACTAGACCCCCCCCCCATACTGTCCAGAAGGACAAGGCTCTCTATTCGTACCTACCAGCCAATCAGTAAAACAGCTGACTTTACCTATTCAGGCATGTCCAAAGGGCAGTTTTAGGTGTACTCTCCAGTCCAACTGGTGAATCTGGGCATTTTGAGGCAATGTTACAACTGCCTCATGTACACAGACAACCCTCTCGTCCTACCACCAAACATTAATATATGCGAGAGATGCAATTATACAGCCAAATTGAAGGCAAAGCTCTCTCAACCCAAGACTGGAACTGACAGTCAAGAGGAGAAGGAAAATACTTGCAACAGACCACCAGTCTCACATAGACCTACTAAACCAACACCGGAAAATAACACACATAAATACACAAAAACATACAAGGAGGCTCTAAATAAAAATCTGCAAAAGCAACGGAGATCTCCAAAGCAGACACCCAAGCAACCTCCACACCTGATGACAAACCGTGAAACACATACTTCACATAATCAGTGTGCCACACAATCACAGTCCTTAAGGCAAAATAACATACCCAACACACTAGTAATAGGTGACTCTATAGTCAGGCACACTGATGTCCCACTAACTAGGCTGGACAAGAAGAAGTTTACAGTTATCTGCCTGTTGGGTGCCAGGATCCGCCACATAACACAAGCACTGAGGTCGCTCCAGAACAAGTACAAATACGACTTTGTCATTGTCCATGTTGGTGTGAATGACCTGAGACGTACCTCCCTGGACTACATGAAAAGAGACATGGAAGAGCTCTCTGATCATGTAGCCCAGGCCGGTGTGACCCTGAGTAGCATCCTTCCCTCACCAAGAATGATGCTACAGTATAAAAAAAAAATGATCAATTTCAACAATTGGCTAAGTTTCTGGTGTCTTTCAAAGGGGATCCAGTATTTGTCCACCTGGGATGACATGCTCGACAAGCCACGTTGCTTCGCAAGAGATGGCTTGCACCTGTCACCCTTAGGCTTTCAAATATAGGCCAAGTCTTTTGCTGTCCCCATAGTGCCTTTTTTAGGCAAGGCTCAAAAGACAAACCCACCACCGTAAATAGCACAAGTAACCAAAAACTGAGGGTAATGCTACTCAACGCCAGAAGTCTAAACCTCAAAATGCATGCACTCGAGGCACTCCTCAGTATGGAGAACATCGATATCTGTGCAGTAACAGAAACCTGGTTTAAGGCTCCAAAGAGCAACCCAGCACTACCAGGATATAACTCATACCATACTTTTTGGCCACAGAACCCGGATCAAAACACAAAAGGTGGGGGTGTATCCATATTCATCAAGGATACCCACACCTCCAGGTTAGTGGCACAGCACAATGCCTCAGAGATCATCCATGTGCAACTAACAACAGGGAAAAACTGCAATTCAAATTGTAGCTTGCTACAGATCACCCACCATGACCCAAGACCCCCATTCCGCATTTCTGGAGGCACTGGAAAATATGAAGGTCGTACCAAATGCCCTAATATTGGGTGATTCCAATTACCCAAACATTAACTGGGAGAACTACTCAAGTACTAACTCCCTTGCTTCCTAGAATTTATAAACTCAAACACCCTAGATCAACTGGTCAACAGAGGTGACAACATATTGTACCTGGTCATCACCAACATGGGCGACTGGTGTTCTACACCGGAGGTCAACACCTCACTGGTTAGATCAGACCATAGACTAATCACTCTGGATATCCACATTCTGACCCCACCCCCAATCAAGGAAACCACCATGAAAAACTTTTCAAAAGCAAATTTCACGTTACTTAAGACCAAGGTGGAAAGGTTCACAGCCCCCATGCTAAAGGACAATGCTGTCCAAGCTGCTGAATCCCTTCCAAAGGCACTCTATGAGCACCTGCAAGAATGCATGGATTGTGCTATCCCAAGCAAAACCAAGACTCACTCCTCCAAGAAAAGGAAACCAGTATGGTGGTTCCCTGCCATAAATAAGCTATACAATAGAAGGAGTAAACTAGTACAGAAAAGAGGAAAATCCCAAGAAGGAAAGACATCCCTGATCAGTATCAGCAAGAAAGTATGATCCCTCATAAAATCATCCAAGGCTAGCTTCAAAAGAAAAATTGCCAAGGACTACAAAGATAACCACAAAGCGTTCTTTAGCTATGTCAAGAACCTAAGTGGAAACTCTCAGATCTGCTCTGAGTTAGTGCAGAATGGCACAAAATACACTGAACTGACTGATATTGCCAACATTCTGGAGACAGGTTTAGTGCAAACATCACCCCCCTCTCACCCCCTAAAGGGCCCATAACCATACCAGAAGAATGTAGAGCCCCAGCAATCACTGACACACAGGTTAAAACAGCCCTATCCAAAGCCAAAAACACAGTTTTAATGGGAGCAGACGGTGTCCCAGGTTGTGTCTTACGGGGGCTCCAAAATGAACTAGCCCCTCACCTAAACACACTGTTCAAACTCAGCCTCTCTACAGGCTATGTACCCATAGAGTGGTGCACAGCAACAGTTATCCCGCTCCACAAAGGTGGAGCCACAACGGATCCCGGGAACTATCACCATATAAGCCTGACTAGCCTGGTCTGCAAGGCTATGGAGCGCATCATCATGGAACTCAATAACAGAGACATTGGGGACCTCCAAACTTTGGACCCTACCCAGTTTGCCTTTGTTAAGGGCAGATCATGCCTCCTAAACCTGGTGGACTTCTTTGAGACAGTTACCAAGGCTTTAGATGAGGGAAAGGAGGTCCACACAGCCTACCTAGACCTCACAAAGGCTTTCTACACAATTCCCCATTCTGGTATTATAGACAAGCTCACCAGCCTGAACATAACCCCCTACACAAGATGGGTTGCCAACTGGCTCACGGATAGAACCCACAGAGAGAGAGAGTTGCAGGCTCTTAGTCAGACTTTAAACCGGTTACAAGTGGCGTCCCCCAGGACGCAGTCCTGGGACCCCTCCTATTCGGTATATACTTCTCAGAGGTACAGGCAAGCACTGGAGGACTATGGCTGACCATGTTCGCAGACGACTGCAAACTGGGGGCCATAACTGACTCTCCGGCTGATACAGACATCTTCCAAAAGGGTCTCACTGAGACGGATACCTGGTGTTAAAATCATGGCCTCAAGCTAAATGCCAAAAAGTGCATAGTCATCCCCTTTGGAAAAAACAAAGTACCTGTGAACTACCACATACATGGTAGTCCCCTAAATACAGAAAATGTAATAAGGGAACTGGAGACCCAAGTAGATAGTAATCTCTCCTTTGATAATCATATTGCCAAAGTGGTTAGAAAATCCTTCTATGTGGCCCACCTAATCACAAAAGGGTTCACATCTAGAACAAAAGATGTTATTGTGCCCCTCTACTCATCACTCATCTGACCCATCATACAGTACAATGCCCCGTTTGGGATGTACCTTACAAGACACCTGCAACATCTGGAAAGACCGCAGAAGTACCTCACCAAGAGGATTACTGGCCCCAAACAGATGCCCTATGCAGCCTGACTGAAGAAACTCCAGCTGTACTTGGTTGCATACTGCTTAAACTAACTCCAAAAAATGAAACAAACTGTTAAAATACAAAGGCGAATTATCTAAACATTTAATTAAATGTTTGTATATTTATTACTAAATAGGTCTTGAATGTCCATTTATATTTGTTTATTTTTATTACTTTTATTTTAACATTTTTGTAGGATGTTACAAGAATTTACTTTGGTTGGGGTTTAAATGTTGGGTTAAATGTTGTGTGAGCGGCACTTTAACTTAATTTGATTTAATATAATTAGATAATTAGCCGCTCAATTGATCTTATAAATAGTTGGTTTTATTTTAGTTAAATTTTGTCTGATGAAGGAGTGACATTGTGCACTCCGAAAGCGCTAATAAAACTGTGTTTTTTATATATGGACTTTTGGATTGCTCTCTACCACTTCGCCTTTGTGTTTTAACAGTTTGCATACCGCTTACTCAGAGGTGATCTGTGCCTGACATACAAGGCCATGTCCAACCCAGAATTGACGGACATGCTCCACCTAAAAAAAAAAATCCCCAAGAGCCACAGGCTCTAGGGATCTAAACCTCACCACAACGATAAATAGGACGTGCTGGAGGGATAGATTCCTGTCCCAGAGACTCCCTATGCTTTGGAACAGGATTCCAATCTACATTAGGCAGAGCCCCTCATTAACACTCTTCAAGAGAAACCTTGACGAGTGAATGGGAAACAGAAAATTTACCCCGGGGGATCACTGCAGTGGCTCTGCTGGACAGAAGCACAGGGAACTAATGGTTCTGCTGGACAGAGGCACAGGGAACTAATCTAAGGGAGCGGCGAAAGCCAGCACATTCTGGCTAGGCTTATAGATGCCCTCGGGCAGATAGCCTAGTACTTACCTATAAACCTATGAACTTAAACTTTATTTTATTTTCTTCTAGCATGGCATTACTCCTGGCTTCATAGGATGTGCGAATGTTTAACCATGGGTAAGCTAGTTTTTTTCTCCCAGGGTCTGTCCTGAAAATAGGCTACACCAAACTGGACCGTGCTAGTAAACAAAAACAAATGAAAAACACAAGGACTTTCTGAAAAGTATGCTGTAATAGCGGCACTTGTGCGAAGCATTAGGTAATGCAATCCATTGTTTCTTTCTTCTTCAGTTGTTGCACAGACATTTGGCAGGATTCACGAAGGCTTGCACGGAGTGTAAGAGACGTACAACACTCCATGCAAGCCTCTCGATCCAGGAACAGCCCTAAGCTCTGTGTAAGAGACCAGCTAAAACGTCTCTTACACGGACTGGGCGTGGACATGCTAAATACCTCACTTGCATCTGAAAGGTATGCAAATGAGGTATATTAGCGATCCACGAAGCAGAAACCAGTCCGTGTAGGAGACATTTTAGCTGCAGAAATGTACTCAGTTGACAACTGAGTACATTTCTGCAAATTCCACAACGGAGCCATGTCAGCTCCAAAAAAAGGTTGCATATGACTCAGGCAGCATGCCAATGGCCAAATATGTGGCCATTGGCAATACAACCCGATGCCAAAATAATAAAATTATAATTTTTTTTTCGGCGATCGCCAATGTTTAAACCCAGCGCAGCCCCGCGCAAACGGGCTGTGCTGTATAAAACATAAAAAAGAAGGTTATAAACCCACAAATGTGGGTTTCATGCAATACATGGAATGACAATGCAGGGACCAGCAGACCAAAAACAACATGGCCACCGTGTAGTGGTTGCTAAGGGGGGAAGCTGAGTCTAAGACATGTAACTAAGCATTAGTAGGCAATCTCATGTAAATGAGGGTTCGGATACTGAATCTCACAGTCACATAGCAAATGAGCACAGTCTGAGTAGTGTAAGAGATACATAAGGGGGAGGAATAGAGTAGGAGATAGGTGACATCACAGGGGGGAATGGTAGAAAGAAATGCAGTTCATTGGAGGCCAGTGTAACATGACAGATGACAGGCACAGATCATGGAAAGAGGTGTGCCACTAGATAAGTCATGGAAAGTCAAGAAATGGAAGGTGTACACTGTTACCTACACCAAAGTTTCTTGCTGGACATGCATGCGCACGTGTGCGCGCCATGAAGTGCGAGTAGGACAGTGTGCGTGCATGTAAGGCAGTCTGAGCATGTGGGAGTGTGTTGGGAGATGTTTAACACTGTTTGCGCGGGTGTGCACGCGTGTAGGGCAGGCTGAGTATGTTGGAGGCTGTTGGCAGACGTGGAACAGTGTTTGCGTGGGTGTACGCGCGTTTTAACCCGAATAAGTAGATTCTGAACCGTGTAAGCACGTGTGCACGCGTGTAAGCCACTGTGAGCGTGTTTCTGATGGTATGCACGTTGCTCCCCCCAGAGGAAACAGAGAGGAAAAAGGAAGCAACAGAATTAATAGGAAGCTAGCAGGGATAACTGCTGAAGCTAGCAGGTGAAAACAATTAGAAGCAGGCAATTACACAGGCAGAATAGTAGCCCAGCCCAGCACTTAAAACTCTGCAAACAGTAGTGCAGGATGTTTCCCTTAAGAGACACTGCAAGACAGGAGTAAGCTAATAGAAGTGAAAACTGAAAAAGCTGAACTCAGAGCAGAAATGTTAGGGGCTGCCATAGCTGTCATAATGAGACATAGGCGACTTGCTGAGGGTGGTGACAATGCAGATGGTGCCAGACAACCCACAGTGAGGAGACGGAGAAGAGTGTACAGGCCCAGGGTCACCTACCACGGGTTACATGAGCTGGAGATAGTAAAGCGCTATAGAGTGGACAGAGAGCTCCTGCAGCAAATTGTTGAGCTGTGCAGGCCACGCCTCACACACAGAACCAACAGAGGGGAACCCATCCCAGTGGAAACCAAGGTATGTGTTGGCCTAAGAATACTAGCAACAGGTACCTTCCAGAGACCAACTGGTGATATGATGGGGATATCACAGGCATCAGCCTCCAGGGTACTGCACCAGTTCCTGGATGCCATGTCAGCACATGTCGGTGATCATGTATATTTCCCCAATGCCCGTGAGGTATTGGCCAGCAATATGCATCTCTTCCAGCAAATAGAGGAATACCCTGAGGTACTGGGTGCAATAGACTGCACGCACATACGCATCAAAGCACCAGCCGGTGAGCGGGGTAGGGCCTACATTAACCGCAAGGGCTTCCCTCCATCAACTGCCAGGTCATGTGTGATGCCCAGGGCATAATAATGAATGTGTGTGCTGGCTGCCCTGGGAGTTACCACGATTCCCACATCTGGCATTTGACGCAGCTGTACCAGACATTTGCCAATGGGGACATCCCACACGGACACCTAGTGGGGGATGCAGGTTATGCACTGGAGCTGTGGCTGATGACACCCATCAGAAACGCACACACACCTGAACAGGAACGCCATAATGAGGCACACGCACAAACACGTAATGTAATAGAGCGTGTGTTTGGGCTGCTCAAGTCACGGTTCCGGTGTCTGGACACATCTGGTAGAGCCTTGCAGTACACACCAACTACACGTACCCAAATTGTCATGGTATGTGTTATGCTACATAATATGATCTTGCAAAAACAGCTGCAGCAGGACCAGCATAGGGCCGGGCCAAACAGCCCCCCACCATTGCCAAGGCCATCACAGGCAGAGCATGACTCAGAGGAGGAACAACCTGAGCCTGCCCCAGTAGGCAGAAGGAGGCGTGCCCAGTATGCCCTGGCCTTGGCAAAGAGGCAACGCATAGCACATACACTGGCTCAGTAGGAACCCTGGGAATGATACCCCCTCTGACTCACTCAAATAATAACATGGATGCCTAAAATGACATGACCTGCTCACAAACATGTACAGGAAGTGTAATATGCGCATCCGACAGAGGCAGCCCTGCAGCACCACCTGAGGCATGAATGCTATGTGTTAAGTAATATAACACCATGTACTATATGCACACCTGAGCATCCTGACTAACATCCACCCTCACCAAGCATGAAGCGACAAAATGACGATGGGATGATCAAGTGCAATAACTGGCTGAAGTAATGCAGTCAGTCAAAGGGGAGCCAATGTGTTTCAGGCTGGGAAGATATGCAGAGCTTGACATGATGCACCACCTGCTAGGGGTGGCATGCACCTATCATGCCATGCCCCATGGATACTGGCAAAGGCTGTCAGTACCCACAGCATGCCCTGAATAGGTAAGTCTCAAAACACAAACCCACCTTCATAGGTTCTACAAGGGATAGGAACCTAGATGTAATGCTACCCAATGACAGATGTATAAACAGCAAGATGTGTGCAGTGTAAACGCACACAGTATGGAGAATGTAGATACCAGTCCTGTAATAGAGAACTGGGCAAGGCTCACATCAGCACCCTAACACTACCAGGTCACACCTCATACTGTGCTGTACAGCCACAAAACATGGAACAAGCTACAAAAGGAGGGTGACTAGCAAGAAATGGCAAGGATAACCACACCCCATGTTGGTACCACAACAAGAAGCAGCATGGAATAGCCATGGTCAAATACCAATGGCTAAAACTGCCTCGCAGTATATAGCCTGCTGCAGACTACTGTCCTAATACCAGGAACAGCACCTGGCCTATGTCGGAATACATGAATATATCAAGCCCCCCAAACCACATTATATTGCTTGACTGAAAATACCCAGACATACACTGGTAGCATTGTACTAGCACCAACACAGTAGGAGAAAATTACCCAGATTCCATAAACCAAAATGCCCAGGAACAATGTACTACTCCCACAAGAAGGGTAAGCATACTGGATGTGATAATCAGCAACATGTGTACTGGATGGCAAGATGAGAAGTGTACCCCTCACTGGTAAGACCAGACCATAGAGTAATCACACTGGATATACACATCCTGACCCCAGTCCCTGGCCAGAATACCACAGTGAAAAACATGTGTAAAGTATAGGTTGCAGCCCTCAAAACCGATGTTTAATCCACAAAAGGCCCTGTGCAAGTGCAGAATATGGGACACACCACAGAACATGTTATACAGGCATTCCATGAACACAGCCAGGAATGCTTGGAGTATGCAATCACAAATAACAACAACACACAATGCCATACATGCAGGCATCTGGCATGCTGGCCTCCAGCCATTACCAAACCATGCAAGAGAATGAGGAAGCTACCACATGATAGAGCAAACATAAAAAGGGAAGTAATCACTGACCAGTAGTATGGCAACAACATATGTCCACACATACAATCCACTAAGTCCAGCCACAACAAGTAGAATCTGTGAATCCAGAGGCAATGTGACGCCAGTACCAAGTACACAGACAACCACAACACCCCCCAATAAATACAAATATATGTGATAGATGCATCCATGTATCCAAACCAGAGGTTGAGCTCCAACAACTCAGTACTGTCAAAACTAGTCAGGAGGAGAAGGTAACCACATACACCACAAACCCAGTCCCACATAGACCTACCACAACTGTAAACCAAACACATAAACACAGACAAATATACCCGGAGGCCTTAATTACAAACACACCACACCAACAGAAGCCTCCAAAGTAGATCACAAGCAACCACAACCTTCAAACATAGCACATGCAACGAATAGTACGCAAAGCTGGTGTGCCAAACAGTCACAGTCCAAAAGGAGAAACAACATGCCTGATACAGTCGTAATAGGTGTCTGTATAGGCAGACACACAGCTGTCCCACTCACCAGACTGAACAAGGGAAAGGGTAGAGTAAGCTGCTTGTAGGCTGCCACAAAATGCCACATAACACAAGTACGGAGGTCTCCCCAAAGCAAGCAGAAATATGATGCACTCAGTGTCCATGCTGGTGTGAATTACCTGAGATGTACCTCCCTGGTCAACATCAAAAGAGACATGGATGGTCCCTCTGAGTATGTACCCCAGGGCGGGATGACACTGGCTATGTGCAGCATCCAACCCTCACCAAGAATGATGCCACAGTACAAACACAGAATGCTCATGTTTAACAGCTGGCACAGTTACAGCTGTCAGTCCAGGAGGGTCTAATGTGTGTCTGCTTGAGATGTCAAGCATGACAAGCCATGCTGCTGTTCCAGGGATGGCTGTCAGCTGTTACCCGTGTGCGTCTGGATACTGGATAAGGCCTTTGCCGCCTCCATAGAGCCGTATGTAGGCAAGGCCAAAAAGACTACCCACCACCCTAGAAAACATAAGTGGTAGGAAACATAAGGGTAATGCTGACCAATGCCAGATGTGTAAACTGCAATATGCATGCCCCTGAGGCATTTCCCATTATGGAGAACATTGATGTCTGTCCAGTGACAGAAGCCTGCTGCAAGCCTAGTGATAGCACACCAGCACTACTAGGTTATACCACATATCATGTGTTATGGCCCCAACACCTGCACCAAAACATCAAAGGAGGGGGAGTATCCATATGCAGCACAGACACCCATATTGCCAGGTAACTGACAATGCACAAAGCTGCGGACACCACCCATGTGCACATAACTGTAGTCAAAACTGCTGTACAGTCTGTAGCATGCGACAGACCACACTCTCACACACAAGAACTCCACCCAGACATCCGAAGACACTGGACAGTATAAATGTCCCACCAAATACCAGACAAGGTACACACAAAGTACCACATAGGTGTCAAACCATTATGTATGCAAGGAGTAATCAGGGACCTAGGGACACAGGTCGACATTAATCTGTCATGTGACACCCACAATGCCAATGTGGCTATGAAGACTGTTGATACTGGACACCGTATCATGAAAGGATTCACATCAACATCAACAGAGGTCACTGTGCCACTGTACTGTTCCCTTATCAGACCCATAATCTAGTACAATGACTCATATGGGATGTACCGTACGTGACACCTGCAGTGGTTCGGAAGACCTCATAGTTACCCCACCAACAGGATAAAGGGTGTGAAATATATGTCATATGCTGCCTGGCTGTAGACACCCCAGCTGACAGCAGTCACACACTGCCTACACAGAGGCATTGTATGTCTGCTGTACAAGGCCATGTCCAACACAGGAGTAATGGACATGCTACACCACAGGAAATCAAAGCCATTGGAGCTGTGAGAGTCACAGATGTCAACCTCAACACATAATGAAATAAGATGTGCTGGAGGGACAGATACATAACCCATAGGCTCCCCACACCCAGAAACAGGATCCCAATCCATGGTAGGCAGAGCCCCTCACTGACACCCCTCAACAGGAATATTGCCAAGTGGATGGATGACCGTACATGTATACTGGGGGTCCCCACTGTGTCACGACCAGACAGAGGCACAGTGAAGAACCTCATAAATGGCCATAATTGAACATAGCAAGGGGTGGCAAAAGACCCACACACTCTAGCTAGGCTTACTAATGGCCTAGGGTGTCTAGCCTACTATGAACCCATGAACCGATGAAGATACAAAACGTACAGGACACTAAGGATAATCACAAGGCTTACCCAACTGATGGTAGGAACCATGTTGGGCATCCACAGATATGCTCCGAATCACACAGATATTACAAACAACATACCAAACACACACACATATTGCTAACATACAACCTGTCAGGTGTAGTGCAAACACCCCCCCCCCAGTGCAAAATACCTATCCCAGCAGATGGTCCCCTGACATTGCAGATGCTGAGGTAACAGCCATCATCTGCAAAGCAGAACACACAGCAGCAAAGGTATGTGATGGTGTCCTGTGCTGAGGCCAACATGGACTCCAAGAATAATGGAATGCCAAATCACACTACTGCCCAATGTCAGCCTTACCACAGGATATGTACCCAAAGAGCAGTGTACAACAACAGTGGTCCATCACAACAAAGGTGTTGCCTGAATGGATACTCCAAACTACCACCCCAGGATCCTGACAAGCATGTTCTGCACAGCTATGGAAAGGATCAGTATGTACCGCAGACAGAAGGCTATTGTGGACCTACTGATACTGGACCCTACACACTGTGGCTGTTGTAATTGCAGAACCGGCCCCTAAACATGTCTGACCCATTTGAAGCAGTCATTAAGGTCATTGATGAGGGCAATGTGGTCCACACAGCGTAGCTGGACCGTGCACATGCTTCTAGACAATACTGTACGAGTTCAGTATGGATATGTTCACCAGCTTAAATATACACCCCTATGTCAGTAGAGGGGTTGCAAACCAGACCAAGGACAGAACTGACATGGTCAGACATGCCACATCCATGTCAGACTACAAAGCGGATATGAGTGGCATCCCACAAGGCCTGGTCTTGGCCCCCCCCCACCCCCGTTCTGTATACATGTCCCATAGGTATAGGCCAACATGGAAGGACTGTGACTGAGCATGTATGCAGAGGAGTACAAACAGCCCACCATATCCGACCCCCAGCTGACACAAGCAACCCACAAAAGGGCCGCCTACAAACAGACAACTGTAGCCATAGCCATGTCAGCAAGCTAATTGCAGAACTGTGTATAGACAACCACCGTGGATATACAGTAAGTGCCCACAAATTACCACACAGGTGTTAACCCATGAGGTACCTAACATGTAATGTGAGACCTGGGTACAAAAGGTGATAAATATCCTGCACTGGACAAACATGTGGCTGTAGTGTTCGCAAAAACATGTACCATATACCCACCCAAACATGAAGGTTGGCAGATGTAAATAATGGGAACTCACTGTGGCTCTGCAGCCATCCTCCATCAGCATCACAACTGACTACAATAGCCCCTGTGGGATATACCGCAGCAGACACCTCCATCAACTGTAAAGTCCACAACAGTACCCCACCAGGGGTAGCAAAGAGCATGAACAGATGCCATGTGTTGCCTGAGTAAACAAACTGCAGCCCCACACACCGCCATCCTTCCCAGCTACAGGAAAGCTGTGCCTGATGTATGAAGCCATGTCCAGCCTGGAATGAATGAACATGTTGCACCTTGTACAATCTGAATGGCAGTGAGCTCTGCACATGAGAGACCTGAACCCCAGCACTGACATACATAGGACAAGCTGTACAGAATGATCCATAACACAGAAGGCACCCCCACACTTCAGTAAACTCCTGGTACAGGTCAGCCAGAGAGCCACATATCGACACCCCTCAAGAGGCATCCTGATGAGTGTATGGGAGATGGTAGGCTACCCTGGGTATCACTGTTATGTCAGAGGTAGACGGAGGCACAGTATACTAACCATGACATATGTCATGGCAAACTCCAGTTACAATGTGTGTCGAAGGACAAACACACCCTGTGACTAGCATCAGAAATGGCCTAGGGAACATCGCTAGTGTTTGCCAATGTCCACCTATGTTGTGGAATACACTAGCAATGTTGGACGAGCCTGGTGTAGGTAGTCCATATCTGAACATATTGCAACATGGTCATATGTGCACAACTGGCCCCTACACAGTCTGTTGTGCTCACTATGAAGATGTCAAGCAGTCATAGGACTAAAGCCCAGGTTACTGTCCACCACAGTGAAATTACCGAACCAGTACACTATACGGTACTACAGTGTTAGGTCATTATGAAAGTATGTTGAGAACTGTCTGCAAAGTATCCCATGCAATCCCTGCAGGCACACTATAATCCCTGTTGTGGCAGACACGAAGCAGTTGGCCAGTTAGTACACAACATGACACCCAACACGCAATCATAAACATGCGATATTGTCGAAGTTCACGCACACACAAATATGTGGTGGACTTCAGAGTGCAACATATGGAAAGCTCACACTGGGCATGCTCACACACTTTGATAAATGAGGCATATGTCAGACAACATGCCATAGAAAGGCTGAACTGGGCATGCTCACACACTTAGGCCATATCTCCGTTTAGCAGTTGGCCACACATATCTGGTATTTTTACGTGTCAGTCCAGGAACCAACCACAACACAGCAATCAGCCCAGTGCACACAGTAAATGACCACAGAGACATAAGTGATATAGTGGATCACCGTCATATGCAAACATCTTCCACAGATACACAAGTTGGTCATAGGAACAGGGAATGCTATGGCAATAAAGACCTCCAAACAGTAGAACAGCACAACAAATATTGTGCATCCGACAATTGAACATATGGGTGTAGAGGTCAATACTAGGCTTCTTGCCCCAGGGAATGACAGCTCAGCCAGAGTGTGCTTGGCATCTGCATCCCCAGGATAGTAGGCTACTGTGCCACTGTAAAGTAGGTCACAGAAGGCAACATGTGAGGCTAGTGAGCTGTGCCTCTGTCAAGCAGGGGTACCGTGGAGGTCTCAGGGATTGAATGTGCTAAGCCACAGCCATGTTGTCGGTGTGTGCTGTGAGAGGGTTGCTGGGGATCTCTGACAGTAGGTGTCCGTCAATAACAGACTGAGGGGAGCCCTATCTGCATTCTCTGGACGATTCCACTGTCAACAGTGTGTTGTAATGAGTATGTGTGAATGAAGTGCCGTGCCGGAACTGTCCACAGATGTCCTCCCTCTGTGGGCTACATCTCTGCAATGTATTAGGTCACTCTGTCTGTTGTACGGCGCATATATGGCTGGTGTACAGCTGACAGGTGTCTTGTTGTGGAGCAGTCATGGGTATATGTGGGATAGCATGACCAATGCAAACTGTACACATGCTCATAGAATGCAGTTGTCAAGGATTATGCTGAGTGGCCAGTATAGTCCTCCAGCATGGGTCCTCTGAAGTCATCCACCCCAGTCTACACAAGTGTAGAGTCTGCTTGTGCTAAACACAGTTTGTGTGCAGTGACAACCATGCCTGGGGGTGGAGATGAGATATGGATGTCCAGGAAAAGGTGGGTATGTTCAGATATCAACAATGGTGGTCTACCTCTGGTGTGGAACAGTGAGTACCCACATTGCAGATGGACAGGTGCAATATGTATTCACCCATGTGGCTGTGGTGTGTGGTTCTGCCATAGCACATGGACCCACAAATTGTAGTGGCTGTAGGGTAAAGTGGTAGAGGCCTGAGTATTTCTCACACACAATATGCCTGTACCTGATGTTAACAACTGGAATGGTGTATGTGAATACCTGCATATCCTGGCACTGTTCCCAGGGAAGCTAAGTGTGTGTCCTGGATGTGGGTGTGGTGTTCTGTACTGGTTGTGTTGTGTGTTACAGGTCCTGTGGTCCCAAAGCATGGTATAGGACATAACCTGCCAGTGCGATGCGCATATCTGACCCTGACGTAGGTGGCTGCAAATGCATATATATGCTATCCCCCACCTGACAGGTAGTACTACATCTACATACCTCTGTAGAAATAAAGATGTCAGCACCCTATAAATACTACAGGTGCAGAACAGATGCCCAGTAATTCGGATAGTGCGCTCTGCTAATGCATTTCCCTCAAGTGTCATAATATAGGTAGGTAGGGGTTCGAATCCTACAAATGCTCAGTGGGTGAGTGGGGTTTGTGTGTGTGAAAGGCTGTGAGAGGGAAATGTCCCTTTTGGCAACTGGGAAAACACACTACAGGATGCACATTCCCCTTTCTAAACACAGATGATGTCAGCACCCTATAAGTACAGCAGGAGAATGGAAGCCTCTCCGTAATGCGAATAGCACGCTCTGCTAATGTGTCCGTCTCGAGTGTCATACCATAGTTAGGTAGGGGGTTGAATCCTGTACATGCTCAGTGTGTGTGGAGGGGGTTAGTGTGTGTTCAAGACTGTTTGAAAGAAGTATCCCTTTTGCCAACTAGGAGAATACACTACAGGATGCACATTCCCCTTTCTAAACACAGATGATGTCAGCACCCTATAAGTACAGCAGGAGAAGGGAAGCCTCCCAGTAATGCGAATAGTGCACTCTACTAATGCGTCCCTCTCGAGTGTCATAACATAGTTAGGTAGGGGTTTAAATCCTGCAAATGGTAAGTGTGTGTGTGTTTGGATGAGGGGGGTTAGTGTGTGTGCAATTTTGTGTGAGGGAAATGTCCCTTTTGGCAACTGGGAGAACACACTGCAGGATGCACACTCCCCTTACTAAACACAGATGATGTCAGCACCCTATAAGTACAGCAGGAGAAGAGAAGCCTCCCAGTAATGCGAATAGCTCGCTCTGCTAATGTGTCAGTTTTGAGTGTCATAACATAGGTAGGGGTTTAAATCCTGCAAATGGCAAGTGTGTGTGTGTGTGTTTGGATGAGGGGGGTTAGTGTGTGTGCAATTATGTGTGAGGGAAATGTCCCTTTTGGCAACTGGGAGAACACACTACAGGATGCACACTCCCCTTTCTAAACACAGATGATGTCAGCACCCTATAAGTACAGCAGGAGAAGGAAAGCCTTCCAGTAATGTGAATAGCGTGCTCTGCTAATGCATCCGTCTCGAGTGTCATAACATAATTAGATAGTGGTTTGAATCCTACAAATGGCAAGTGTGTGTGTTTGGATGAGGGGGGTTAGTGTGTGTGCAATTTTGTGTGAGGGAAATGTCCCTTTTGGCAACTGGGAGAACACACTACAGGATGCACACTCCCCTTTCTAAACACAGATGATGTCAGCACCCTATAAGTACAGCAGGAGAAGGGAAGCTTCCCAATAATGTGAATAACGCACTCTCCTAATGCGTCTCTCCTGAGTATCGTAATGTAGTTAGATAGGGGTTTGAAACCTGTAACTGGCATGTGTGTGTGTTTGAATGTGGGGAGTTTGTGTGTGTGCATTTCTGTATGAAAAACATGTTAGTTTTGGCAATCAGGAGATCACACTACCTGATGCACATTACCCTTTCAAAATACTGATGTTGTCAGCACCCTATAAGTATAGCCAGAGAAAAGAAACTATATAGCAAACTGAATAGTGCGCTTTGCTAATGCGTCTCTCTCATGTGTCATGACTAACTAACTTAGTTAGGTAGGGGAATGAATCCTGCAAATGGCAAGTGTGCGTGTGTGTGGGGGTAGTAGGGTGTGTGAGAGAACAGATCCTTTTGGCAAATACTACAATACACCAGATGCTGCATACTCCCCCAGTAAACACAGGGGATGTCACCACACTATCAGCATAGCCAAACAGGGCTAGTTGGCTAGTAATGCCAAAAGTGCGCTCTGCTACTGTGTCTATTACCATTGTCAGAGTACAGATAGGTATGTTTTGGTAACCCACAACTGCCACGTGTGGTTGTGTCACACAGTATGACCTTGTGTGGGTCTTTGTACATAACAATGCATGCCATTGCCTAAACCAGCAATGGCATTGCACACATGATGTATGTGTGTGACACATACACATAAATACCTGTGACCTGCAGTAGTTACCATGTCTGACACATGCCTCGAGTGGATAAATGGTATTTGCAATGTATACCAATATGACTGTGTCTTACTGTGCAGGGTCCATACGTGGTATGTCTCTATACAGTGTGGGTGTATATGGTGAAATACCTACAGCAGGGGATACACATCTGGTCTGGGCCATATAGTGTACATGTAGTCGATGTACAGGTGCTGCATGTTCCCACCTGTTGTGGTAGTGGTAACATGTCATTCCACTGCAATTCAGTGACCACATGCTGTGAACCCTTCAACTAGTGTGTTGTAGCTACAGTAATGCTCACGCACAATGTTTGGCTGGATGCAGTCCAGCCATATAAACACAGTTCTTCAGACTGTCATATTGCCAGTGTTGTTATGGAGGATAGGTGGTCTTCCTGTGTATGGGAGGGTTGTGTGTGCCAGGCTATGAACCAGATGGCAGTCCGACACACTGTTAGCTGCACATGATTAGGCCCTGATGCTTTGTGCTGTGCCAACAACCTGGAGGTGTGTGTATCTGTGGTACCTTGGGATACCACCCCCCTATCCATGTGTGTTACATGTGTAGGGGATGACAGGCATGTTATGGGGCATAACCTGGCAGTGATGGGTAAGCCATGAATCATGAATCTGGTACTGCACAGACATTGCAGTTCACCGTGCTGAGGACAGTGTCTGGTGCATGCATCTTCCAGTGTACACTGCTGTTGTTGTGTAGCAGCACTGTTAGTGTCCTAACCTGTGTGATACCCACGGAGGTGGCCATGTAAACCATGTCCTGCAGCATAAGGCAGTATGTGTGTACCAAGGAGCTTTGCCATTATACATCGGGCCATGGGTGTCATGTGCAAGATGACCCTTGCACATCATTGTGGCTTCCCTAGCATGTAAGCACACGTTGACAGCCAGCGGATACCCTATGAATGACAGTGGAGACTGAGCATAATGTAGACATACAACACCCTTCCCACATATAGTGGTAGCATACCTGGTGAGGGTATGTTGGCAACCAACATCAGGCTCATACTGGCCTGTGCTACATGCTGAGAGATCCATTCTATGTTCCCTATCATGTAGTCCAGGGAGGTATGTCTCAGGCAGCCATACTGGCATGGTCAATGAGTGAGTGAGTCATATGTGTCCATGCCTCTGACTGACCTGTATGCATGTGTTCTGTGGTGGACCATAGTGCCCCTGAGGCATATCACTGTGACCTTCACCAGATACAGCCTGTTGAGCGGGACCCCAGTGCAGCACACAAGACAGGTACCTGACACATCTGTAGCAGGTGTGTTGTGTAGCCCTACAGGCTGTGAGTGTGTGGCACAGGGGATGTGTGTGCCATGTGTGGCATGTGCTCTGTTCCGACGGAACATATGCCTGTGTGCCAGCTGCGGAGGTGTGTGATGCTCAGGCAGGCTGCTATTCTGAGTCCCCATGTATGCCCCAGTGTGTTCAGCATGCTGTCAGTGCATGTCAATGTCTGACTTGTATTGTAGTCACTGTAATATATTTTATTTATTTATTTATTTATTTATCCTACATTTGTTGACTGGGATAGTCCGACTGGATGCATGTCCATTTCAGGGAGGCCGGGAGACAAGCTACGAGGGTAGCAGATACAGCATTACATAATACCAGCATTACATATTACAAACAGATTATTTACAGAGATTACATAAGTAAGCAAGTTAAACATGTTCCACAGGTTAATGTTAGTCCTGAGCACAAGTCAGGATTAAATTAAATTACACAGTAAAGTGGTTCACAGATTTTACACATTCGAGTTAGCCAGGCTTGATACATTGACATAGCCAGTTAAGTGACAAATGTTGTTTGAGTCTAGTGTTAAATTGACCTAAGGTGGACAGTAGGGTAATATCAGCTGGAAGTGAGTTCCAGGATCTACTTACAGAGTTTGCAAAGAGAGAATCACCGGCTGTGTTATTAAATTTGCTAGTCTGAATTAGTAGTTTGTTAGAGGATCGAAGTGGTCCAGGATTGTTATAGGGGGTGATAATATTTGAAATGCAGGAGTATTGTCTGGATTATAGAGGATTTTATAGGCCATAATTAGTTGGTTATACTGTATTAGGCTGGGTATTGCAAGCCAACCAAGCTGATTTAGATTGATGCAATGATGTGTCCTAAAAGGCAGCCCAGTGGCAAACCTGGCAATGTGGTTGTAGCAAATTGAGTGTTTGTTAAGGACAGTCTTGTTCATATTCGAGAGTAGAGGGGATGCATACAGAAGGGTTGAAACAAAGTGTGAGTGAGCTATGGCACCTTTAGCTGGAGGGGCTAGGAAGGCTTTAATTCTGTAAAGTGACCCTAGTTTTCTATTGATGACTTTGATAATTTGGTTAACATGTAGGTCACATTTGAGATTATTGTCTATGATGACACCTAATAGTTTAGTAGATGGGTCAGGGGAGATTATTGTGCCATCAGTTGATGTTATGGTAACTGTGAAAGCGGTAGACCTACATGTTGGTGAAGTAACAGCAGTTTAGTTTATTTGGGATTTAGGATCAGACGATGTTCAGAAAGCCAGTTTTCTATTGTATTAAAGGTGGTCTGGGTAGCTGACCATAACTCTACTGGAGATGTGGCTGAGCAGATCAGAGTAGAGTCTTCAGCATATTGGATACAGCTGACTTTTGGGATGACAGTATAAAGGTCGTTAATGAAGATGGAGAACAGTAAGGGCCCTAGTATAGAGCCTTGTGGTACTCTGAGGGTGTTAGGTAGAAGGTTAGAGAGTTTGTTCTGCCAGAGGCCAGCCTGCTGTCGACCATGCAGGTAGGATTGAAACCATTGGAAGGCTCCAGTATCTAGACAGAATGTTTGCAGGGTGTGGATTACAAGTTGGTGATCAACCATATTGTATGCCTTGGAAAGATCCAAAAAGAGGGCTGAGGATATATAATTAGTGTTGCAAGTATGGTTTATGGTGTTAGTAAAGGCTAGGAGGCCTGAAGTAGTGCTGTGATGAGGACGGAAGCCATGCTGAGTGTCTGCCATAAGGCAATTTTGGATTAGGTGGTGCATGAATTGTCTATGACTAAAGTTTCCATAATCTTTGCAAGTGGAGAGAGTATAGCTATTGGCCTATAATTGGAGAATTCAGTAGAGCTGCCTCCTTTGTGAAGTGGGATTACATATGACATTTTCCAGATGGTGGGAAATTTAGATTCTACCATGGTTCGTTTGATTACCTTTGAGACGGGGTAAGCAATAGCATCATCTGATTTTGATAGGTACTCAGCAGGGAGTTGATCAGCAGAAAGTGTAGTGGGTTTCACTGTTTCAATCAAGGTATGGGGAAGTGAAGTGGTGACTGGTTGGCAGCTGAACGCAAGTAGGTTTCTAGGGGTGCTACTTTCAGGACCAGGGGAGCTAGGAGGTAGATGGCTAGCTAGGGTCTGAAATGTCTCAGTAAAGAATTGGTCAAAACTATCAGGAACATCTTCAGGGGTATTATCAATAGTAGCAGCAGGGATTGGGGTTGATGTTTGTCCAGGATGTAGTATATATGACATGCCACCTGACAGGGTATGGCATTACTGGGTTCAGAGAGCCCAGTCCCCAGATTGACTGTGTGGTGGCATCCCACACATGTGTTGTACATTCCTGGCCAAGGGTGATGGCTGACTGCATACATGTGGCAGCTGTGACATTGACACATGACTCACATAAACCACAACTGGACCATAGAGGCGACTCACAGGTTACCTTTGCACATGCTACCCTAGTAGTGTGATTGCCATGGTGAGTACCAACACATAGGGCCAATGGGGAACAACATACTGAAGGTGTGTATGTGTGGGTGTACCGCTACTGTTTCATAGCACTGACATATATGACTGCACACGTGGGTAAATGCCAGGTAAGACATGTGCAATGTGTCACAGGCAACGTACATGCGTACAGGACTGACAGTGATGTTCTGTCATGTGGAAAGTTGACATACGTATCGTACGCTATGCAGATGTCACTAGAAGTCTACAGAAGCACTGTAACTCTGCATTGCAGGTGTAAGCAGTGTTCCAGGGAACCCCAAGCGAACATGCATGCAAACAAAGCTACAGTAAACAGGGCTGGAAGTAGTGCATTGTACAACAAAGAAGGGGTAACAATAACAGTAAGTAACAATGCAAATATGTAGGCACTATCAACATGTACCCAGGAATACACAGCACAGATGCCCATGGTAGAACTGATATTATGTCATAGTTATTTGTGATTTGGATTACATTGGTACTGCACACATATCTACATGTGCGAACATCCACATGGCATAGTCGTTGTGGGCAACTTGACACCATTACTGTACATGTCCACCATTGCATATCACTACTTGCGTTAGCTTTTCCCCTGTGCTACCCATGTATGTGGCTATCTGTTGACAACCTTACCACCGGCATGCAATTATGTGCAGCTGTTATACTTTGGTATGTACTATGGGTGCAGATAACAATTCATACAGTTACTGCAGCAGGCATGCTGGGATAAACACACAGTCATAGCAGCACACTGTACTGTTACCAACATGATACTACTAATACACTTCTATGTAGTCACCCTGTGCATCAGCAACGTGTTTACCAGTTCCTGCAATGATGTTGGATATTGCAGGAGGTGGCACAGTGTCATCATATGCACAGGGTGTGGATTAGGTATGCCTGAGTCAGCCACTGATACCACCAATTGACATGTGTGTGTATGTGTGTTGGTGAGGGGCAGCAGTACAGGGTGGGGCAGTGTTGGTGCAGTGTGTGCGTGTATGTGGTCACCTTAGGTGTTAACATTTCGCATGTGTGTATGCACGCACACAGTTCCACCTCATGGCTGCCATATACAGGGGTTTGTGGACAGCCACAGACTGCACCTGGCAGGTCATACAGATCAGTGTCTGTGTGCATGGACATGGTACCTGTGCCTGGCAGGGGTGCTACAGACTGTATCCAGTACTAAGCCAGACTGGGTACTGTCATCAGAAGCGGGAGTGTGTTGACTGGACACAATTCCCTGTTGGGACTGTCCAGAACCACGTGCACGTGGTCTCCTGGGGCTTTCCAATGACAGCACAGACCCAGCATTGCTGGGGCTGCTGCTGGCACTATGGGGGCATGCGCGAGCCTGTTGTCATCCACGCCGACTGCCAGCTGCTGCTGCTGCCGGCATATGGCCACGTCGATGCCGCAAATGCCCACCATTGCCCTGGCTCATGGACATCTGGTTGTGGAACTGCTGTAATATGTCACCACAACGTCTGTCTATGACATCGGTGAAGTTACGGATAGCATCCGCAGTGTCACGCATACTGTCTGTCATGGCTGTGCGACATGCTGTCAGCTCCCTCAGACCCTGTCTGGTGTACCTTTCCATATGTGACTGCACCTGCATGACAGTCCGAAACATAGCTGAGGTTGACAGACCTCTTTGGGCACGTCGGCCAGAGGCAGTACGCCCATGGATGCTCCCACGAGAACCCATGGGCAACTGTCTGTGTGGTACCATCGGAGGACCCTGCCCATGGCTGCTGTGTGGGGATGCATGTGCCACAGGTACCACATTACCCTGGTCTATGCCCACTGTATCCTGTCCATCACCTAGGGACAATGGTGACAAAGGATGTACTGGCAGGATGACTGTGCGCAATGATGGGGTTGACAGCTATGTACTGTCAATTGGCTGACCAATGGCGGACCCTGACACACCTTCCTGTACCATTACATAAATATCATCATTACCAGTAGCCGTGGCACAGGATTCAGATTCCCTGCTGCAGGTCACCAGAGCAGCCCCAGAACCTGTGGGTGGAAGACAGGAAACACAGTTTACAGTCTCCAGACATTGTTACCAGTGATGCACTTCTACTCACATGCACACATGCACACATGGACACATGCACACATGCACACATGGACACAGGCACACATGCACACATGGACACAGGCACACATGCAGACATGCACACGTGGACACATGCACACAGGCACACACGCACACATGCACACATGCACACAGGCACACGTGCACACATGCACGCATGCAGACATGCACACGTGGACACATGCACACTTGGACACATGCGCACATGCACACGTGGACACATGCACACATGCACACGTGGTCACATGCACACATGGGCACATGCACACATGCACACATGCACACGTGGTCATGTGTACACATGCACACATGCACACGTGGACACAGGCACGCATGCACACATGCACACGTGGACACAAGCACACATGCACACATGCACACGTGGACACAGGCACACCTGCACACATGCACACATGCACACATGGGCACAGGCACACCTGCACACATGCACACCCCGCAGTATACACACAGAGCACTACTGAGTTACACTACTATTACTAGCATTATCAGGACTATTATAGGTTATGTTAAACACACTCACCAGCATGGATGGCCTGCCTTGCTGTAACCCCGGAGGCACCTGCAGAAATGATGAGATTAATGTCAGTGGGCACAACTGTGCCATTGATATTGCATATGATACAGTGTACAGAACAGTCAAATGTACATATGGCATATTACCTGCACACTCCATGTCGTGCTGCTGTGTGGAACCAGCCTCCATCATAATGCAGGTGTACTGCTGTTGGTGTTCCGGGGCTGGAGCCACAACACTTAGGAGTAGCCCCTCCAGTCTGGTGAGGGGGGGATGTGTGGTCACCCCACCTCCTGTGGCAACCTGTTGCCTGTGGATATCTGATGCACGCTGACGGACACTTCAGATTAAATCACTGCAGTGATGTCATACCTGCTCATATGTCCTGTTATGCGTGCCAGTATCATTTACCCTACAGACAAGGTCTTGCCACAGTACAGCCCTCTCCTGCTGATTCTGACTGGTGCGGGAAAACAGGATGTCATACTCCCGCACCAGGCTCTGGTGGATCTCCTCGTCTTCTGCCACAGAGTAGGCGGGGTTACGCTGACGCGCCATCTCCCTGGAAGAGAACACAAACAGGATATCAGCAGACCATGTCAGCAATATATGGCACACATACTATACATGATACTCATGTGTAGTGATATACTACTACTCCCATATGTTGCATGTGTGTGTGTCATGGTGGATACACAGGTACATGGCCAGATATCAGTGCTCAGCCAACACCTGTGCAACAATACCTGCCACATTCCACACAACATAGTAGCATGCCCCATCGGTCAGCACACACTGACAGGTGCAATGCACAACCTCACTCTTGGGGTTCATCCCAAGGTACTGTATGTGGGACGCCGTCCACTACTGTGATGTGGACAGAAGTTACTCGGCCTGGATATACATATCCCACCACCACCACCAGCACAGTAGACTACTTTGATATGTATGTGATTAGACAGTTATTCACTTGCTGGGACTGAGATGGTATCCATGCAGCACACTGGGCCAGTGGAAGCCACAAGCCACACTGCTGACCCCTTTGCAAATGCTTACCACGGACATGCCACAGATTGCATGGAACTTGCACACACATTTCTAACCCAGACCCTATGCACAAAGGTTAGGCATCCTGTCCGGTGGACCCCAGACAGAGGCAGATTGTATAACAATAGCAGGAGGCTACTGCAGGACAGAGCACATTCACATTAAGGGAAGGCATCTGTGGTCGGCACTGGTACTATGCTACGGTCCGTCATAACAATGGCCATGGCCTACTCTGGGAGGGAAATGGCCACAAACACTATGGATGACCACAAGGCCTTCTTCAGTTATGTTACACATATGGACCACATGCCTCAGATATGCTCTGTGTTAATACACACCTACTTAACATTCACCAAACACACGGATATTGGCAACAATCTTGCAGACATGTTCGGTGCACGTATCCCCCCTCCTTCTCCCCCACCAGTTGAAATATTTATCACAGCTGGATATAACCTCCCTATCATCTCACATGTCCAGGTGAGGGCCACCCTCAGCAGAGAAGAACACACAGCATCACTGTGACCTCATGGTATCCCTGGATGTGTGCTACCTGCACTCCGACAGGACATACAACCGCATATAACACTGATAATTTATCTTGGCCGTACTACAGGATATGTACCTGGACAGTGGCATGCAGCGACAGTGGTCCCACACCACTATGGAGGCACCTCAACTGACCCTGGGAACGATCACATCATATGCATAACCGGCCTGGTCTGCTAAGCTATGGAATTATGCAGTATGGGATGCATATGCAGTGATATTGGGTACCTGCAGACACTTGTTCCCAGCCAGTGTGCCTTTGTGATGGGCTGATCCTGCCTTTTGAACCTGGCTGACCTTTCAAAGCAGTCACTACAGCTATTGCTGGGGCAACGCACAGACAACTGCTGCCAGGATCATGGCCTAAGATTGATTGACATGCAATGTATGGTCATCCCCTTTTGGTGGAACTACGTACACACAACATATCACATGGACATACCTATAGATACAGACCTATGACACATTTGGAGGGTTCACAGTATGCACACTATTAACCTGCTACTTTGCATTACCTGTGTTTGTTGCAGCTGGTTGTGTTACCACTGCTTCTGCTTGCTGCTGCTACTGTCACTGCTGACAGCTTCGGGTGACAGAGTCACAGTGTATAATTTTTTTTTTTTTTTTTGTCTCTCTCTCTCTCTCTCTCACTTTTCTCTCTCCCCCTGTCTGCTTCCAGACAGTGCAATAAATGTATTGCATGTGTGGAGTGTTAGTACTGGATGCTTTTGTAGGTATCTGCATAGGTCCATGTGATGGCCTCTGCACCAATTGTAAGCCAGCATTTGCTAATTGTATACAGCCAGTTGTGTACTGATTGCAGTTCTCACTGTGATTTCAGGTCAGTGCTATAAAAGGGTATGTGGGATAGGCGTTGCCCTTTCAGATGGTAAGGGCGGGGACCATTCTGGTATGCTGTGGACAGTGTTCTGTGAGTGTAAAGGTTAGTATCTCTCTCATGATTCAGGCTGTGTTGTATATTCACATTTCTTCATTCCTCTCTCATGTTCCCTGTAGCAAGTGTGTATGCACAATGACTCCTACAACTATATATTGATATATATTTATATATATATATATATATATATATATATATATATATATATATATATATATGTACATATGCATACATTTATATATGTACTTTAACTGACATTATTATCTACAAGCTACCAACTAGCATGGCTGTTTCTGTTCACACACTACTATTATGGAAATCCAGTAGTTTTGACAGTAATTCTAAATGACATGCTTTGTGTACTACACATCCTATATTCCCTTTACATTCATCCCTACTATTACATGTTATATTTATTTTAGCACAATGGTCTTGTATAAGAGTCATGGCTTAGTGGTAGGTCATGCAGACTAGTGTTTCCAAGGTCCTGGTTTCGGGACTGACAGTGGGATTTTATTTTGCTTTTGAACTGAGTACAGGACCTGTCAATCAAAGTGACTAAGGCACTTTTAAGCAGTTGTAACCGGGTTAGTGCTGGTTTGTGCAGAGCTCACGCATGCGCACTGGCGGTTAGCTCCACGCACACAAGCGCACACCCGCTTACAACTGCTTAACGGTACTTACTCTGGCGCACACCCACGCTATTTTCTTTGAAAGAAAAGAAAATGGGGAGACAGGAAAGTGGTGTAAAAAGGGGTCACAAAGAGGGTAAGACAGTAGGGAAACAAGCTTGGGATTTGCAGGAGGGATGTAGGTAAGGCCCATAGCTGCCCATTTCTTCATCAGCAACAGCTGTGCATATGTATGTAATTTGGTGTGACATTTGAAACCTTCCACCCCTGAGAGAGGTGTCAGGACAACAATAATACTTGTTGTACAGCCAGTTGTAATTGATGGATTCCATGTCCAGCAGACATGTGTGCGGAATGGGCAGCTATGTATGGGGTGTAATTTTTTTGTGGGTACAGAGTGCCCTTTCTTTTTTCAGGTGAGAGTGGTATGTCAGGTGAAGGAAGTTGGTACAGCTGGGGAGGTAGGTTGGGTAGGTAAACAGACAAGACAAACAAGACGCATACAGGGGCGGTGTATGACATGTGTGGGGGGGTTACACAATTGACTGGGATGGAGGTTTGGATATCCAGAGCCCATGAGCCCACAGATGGCAACAGTGGAACTGATATCCTCACCCATAGGCAGTTGCCACTGTTCCTTCACTGCCCAGGACGGGGCTGTGCTGGGGGCTGTGTAGGCCGGGCAACAGGCATGCCCGTTAGTTGCACCACCCGTGCCTCAAGCTGGCATAGGGGCTCGAGAACAAAGTCCCGAATCTCCCTACGCACCACAGTCCGGACGCTACGGAGGGTGAGTGGTGGTCCTCCTCCGGCCACACTTGCAGAGGGGGGGTGAGCCCCATCCCCTGCAGCGCTTCCACCCGCAGGTGGCACAGGGCCACCGGAGGAGGGTCTGGACTCGGCACTAGTGCCAGGTGCACTCGCCAGCTGAGGTGGGAGAGGTGGGTCCGCTGGAACCCGCCTTCCCTGTCGTCCTATGTTTTGCATTATGTCATGACAGTTTGAGTTAGTGACATATAATACCATTCACAATTAGTTGTAACAGCATGCATTAGTATTCCCATTAACCAAACACCCAGATATTCACACCATTGAACAGTGTGCATAACACATGCATAATTTGAACAGAAATACACAGTCCAACAACATGCAGGGTTAATTGATGGCAACAGGCCATCAGGTTTGGATGTATGAACAGGGCAGATGCATCAACGGACATGCAAATATATATGACCCAACAGGACAAACGTCCAGGGGTGTTAATTGTGATTGCACATACCATTTTCATGTGGAATGGGTTATATGTGGTTATAGGGTGGGGTGAAGAAAATAATATTAACACCTTCAAATACCAATACATAAGCTGTACATTTCTAATAGCTACAGTTATATACACACTACTGTTCTAACTACAGTTTCCTATATGATAACTATTTCAACTTGGTGATAGGACTGTTACTGCAACATCAATATACATTTTATTGTTCTTCATACACATTAATATCTAGCTTTGTTCAGCTACATCATCCTGCTACATTTGCTTTATATAGCTGTAGACAAGTGTGGATGTTTGGTATATCAGACAATCATCCTATCTGCATATTGCAGACTGAGAGCAACATATCCAGATTTTGGGATACACATTCCAGATGCAGCAACACTTTGAACAGATTTCGCTGTTTGGTTTTGATTCTCACATGCATTTCATTCTGTCTTGACTGCAGTATACTTTATTCAGGGGTTATTACTACTGTATTGCTGGATTCATGACACTTTCTCACACTCTCTCACTTGCTTTCATTTTATTATTCAGGATGGTACTTACTTCTAGGCTTTATTGACATGTTTTACCTGTGGTTATTACAATCCTTTCCAGCAGTCTCACTTCTGTTATGTTTCAGTATTTCAACAGGGATATATTTCACACATGTGATTTCATCATCTTCTGCAGCTATACTTTTTTTCTTACAGGTAGGGCATTTTTATTTCCGAATTTATGTCAGACAGTTTCATTTTTCGGTTTAACTTACAGGCTGAAACACACTTTTGTAATCAAGCAATACTTGCAAACACTTTCACACTGTTACTTGCACATTTTATTCCTTACTGACTACACTGCACTCTTTTGCTGACTGTCATACTTTTATATTTCTTTACAGTTACTGGTAGTGGATTACTGACCTGCCTGGTGGCGCAACCGCACCAGCCTATCGCCATAGGCTCTGCGGTTCGCAGAACGGACACCTGCAGCTGTAATATAAATGAAGTAATATTGGAATACACATCTCCATAATATCAGCTAGTTTAATTTCTTACATACATAATTAAATGTAACTTACTCAGTAGTGGGGCGTTGGGTGTTTGCCGGGCCTCCTGGATTCAAAGGTTCAGTTGGTCCTGCTTGCATCTCTTCAGGTCTGCATGGTGGTGACGGACCTGCTCACCAGTCCTTGGAATCCCTGTGGCACTGGTGAGATCATGAGCCAACCGGTCCCACGCCTCGGCCCTGTATACTCCCCAGAGGACCTGGCCCTGCATGAGTTGGGCCTCATGATTGTGGACTAGGAGCCAGACCATGTACCTGAACACCTCAACACCCCACCTCTGTGCTCGGAAGCAACTACCCTCTCCTTCTCCTGTCATTCTGCCTGCAGGTCAGTTCTACAATCGTTTATGCTGTGTATTCCCGCCTATGGGGCTTATATAGTCCGTTTTTCCCGCACATATCTGTGATTGGCCATTTTGGAATTGTATCAACTTCAGTAAACCTGCATTGTCATGCTCCAGTTTGTATTCATTCCTATATATTGGCTATTATTGCATTTTGAGGTACTGCTGTCATGGCTTAGTGGTTTGGTACCTTGACTATGGTGTATAGTATCCTGGGTTCGAACCTTGCCACTGCTTTTTTATTTTTCATGACTGTCTAGACATGCTGAGGGGTGTGTCTGTGTAAAGGCAGTTTTGATAAGGCTTGCTCAACGTTGCCCGTCGGTTAGCTTGTTTGCGCGGTGCGCAGCTCCGCGCAAATGGGGTACGCTGGTTTAAGCCTCATTTGGCTATCGGCACGCATATTACGCTCAGCTCAGTTAGAGGCACATAGATTTAGTGTGTTAAACCACTGCTCAGCTACAGGCACTCATTTTGCACCAGTTAAACCACTGCTCATCTACTGGCAGATGCACTCACCCTGTTAAACTGTAGCTCAGCTATGGGCACATCTGGCATTTTTTATTCTTTTGTTACCTCACATTTCTTCAATATAAATGGGCTATTTCATTACATTTTACATATTTGTCAGGGACTTGTTTCGTGCTTATTTTGCTAAAAATAAAAATTGGTGTTGTGGGGGCTCGAACCATGACTGCCTGCTCTTCACCCAACATCTCTACCGCTACGCTATTGCTTCCTGGCTTATTTTGCATATTTAGTTCTTATATGCTTTCCCACTGCCTGCTAACTGTAGCTGCGCTACGGGCACGCCCGCGCAAACGAGCGCACTCACGGTTAAACATTTTTACAATTTAAAAAAAAATATATAACATGTTTATTTATATGTTTTCTGTTCATAGTCTGTGGGGGCATGTGTTGTGTTCTGTTTATTCACATTTCTGTGGACTCTGTCGTGGGTGTTTACTTTGGGAACTTTTCCTCTTCTGGGGGCGTGTCCGCTTACAGGGCTCGGCCTATGGACACGCCCCCTTTACACAGACCGTGTTAGCCTTAAGTGTGATTCAGCATGCTCTCATGAATATGCAAAGCATGCTGACATCACTTCGTTTAACTGCAGCCTCCGTGTATGAGTTATAACTCTTACACGGAGGCTTCGTGAATCCTGCCCTATAGTTGGAAATCCATGTCGAAGAAATGTCTTCATACTTATCTGTAAAGACATGTATTTGAGATTCATACGTTACCACTTTGACCACATTCTTTGATGCAAGATAAAAAAGGAACACCAGATTACTTTAATTAGCGTTTTGCATAAGCACTACTGTTTATTCATAACCCGCATGTCTTTTTCATTCAGTGATATGAAATTGAGTAGTTTTACTACTTTTACCAAGTAAAAGTAATTAGTTCAGAAGGAGAAACTATTTGTGTTTTGTTATATAGTAACTAATGAATTTTAAATGCATTTGCTGTGTTGTGCATCTGATATATTTTCTCTACATTTTCTGCCTAGATAAGAAGACAATCAAAAGAAGAAGGCAGCAGGACGTGATTACTGTCGCTGCTATAAAACTAACACTACCAAGCACCTTTTGTATTGCAAAATTAGACCCTGCAAATGAAGCAGAGCAGGGATGAGAAAAGCAGATGACCTGTGCTACTGCATGCTGAGGAGACAGAGCTCAGTTATTTGCTGACTGGAATTTTTTTAAACAAGAAACATCTTTATTAAATCATCACTTATGGCATAGGCAATCATACATTTATATAAATGAAAACAAACCACACAGATACAATCCTAGTTGCAAGCATTTTACATTACTTATAATCTACCCAATCATCTTCTGTCAAACATTACATAGCTCATTTAAGTCCTGCCTTCTTTTAAATCTCATTCCCCCCCTGTATGTATTGCTCCCACAGTTCCCATTTTTTCCTATGTAGTTTGTTCCTACCCTTTTCTAAAGATCTCAATTCCAGTTGTTTTATCTTTGTTACTATATTCACTACTTCTAGTATAGTTGGTTTAGATTTTGATTTCCATTTCATAGTCATTGCTTTTTTGACAGCCATCATAATTAGACACAGCAAGGCCTTACCATGTCTAGAAATTCCGATCCCATATCATAGTTCAGAAAAATCATCTCCCTCATCACACAAATCTGTCCAGACCAGCATCTCTGACAGTGCATTATGCAGGGAATCCTTGAAGTCCACCAACTCAGCACACTCCCAGAAAATATGTTCCTAATTACCTCTTTCTTCCCCATCACACCTCCAACATTTTCTGTCTACCTGATGAAAAATTCACTGGAGTGTACTTTGGATATAGACATATCTATGTAAACATTTCCAAGCAAAAATCCTTAATCTAGATTTTGTTGCATATTTGGGAGACATATATATATCCTCCTATTGTTTGTTTGTGAATTGCTTATCCAGTCTCTCTTCCCAATCCTTTCTAACCTCCTCTGATTGATTCTTATAGTTATCGTGTAATATTTTATATGGTGTACTAATTATTCCTTTTTTAATGGCAGCTTATGTTCTAGATTCTACTAAAAACTCTACCAGTGCTGGTCTTTCATTTAGGACTCCCTTTTTCTTTCTCTTTGCCTATACTCTGATATCAATCCTTGATAGGGAAGGCAATCTCTCTAACCTGCAGTCCAAATAAATTCTTGGCATCTTCCCATTCTATCATCTTTCCCTCTCTAGTTATTTACTCCCAAGACCTTGGTTCCTTTTCCAGTTTTCTCCAACAAAATCCAACTCCCTCTTGCCTATTGTCTATATCCCTAATTGAAGTCACCCCTATCAGCAGAATCTCCTTTCTCCATTCTCGTGTTGGCTTAGTTCTTAGGATACTTTCTGCTACTTTATAGCTATAATATTCTGTTACTGTATGGTTATTGTTATTCTCCCTAAATGCTTGCATCCAAAATCCCAGTCTCCCTTGTTTCTTCAACTTCCCCCATTTCATCATCATCCCTTTCCACTTTGAATTATAGTTTTCTGGTTGTGCTATGTATAGGAGCCTTAACTGTGTAGCTCTCAAATACCCCTTAAATCAAGTAATCCCAATCCGCCCTGTTATACTGAAAGAATCAGTTTATCCCACTTGACTCTTGCCATCTTCCCCTCCCAGATAAAGTCCTTCATCTCTTTATTAATTGCTATCCACAACTTCTCTGGTTGATAAAAATTATGCCTGACCTGTGTATAAGACTAATGGGACTAAAACATTTTAACTGCTTGTATCTTACTATCCACATCCATATAACAAAGCTTCCATTTTCTCAGTTTTTGTATTATCCTTTGTTTAGTCTCTACATATCCTTAGCTGCCACACCAGAATCATTTTTAATCCATACTCCTAAATACTTCATTTTATCATGTCCCCATAAATATGGATATTGCTGAACCAATTCATATCTGGGTACATAATATACTGCTGTTGCCTTTGTTTAGGTCCATTAATTTTGTATCCTGAAAATATTTGAAATGGTCTCAAAATATTCACAACAGTGCAATGTCTCTTTCTTGTTATGTCAGGTATAAAATTATATCATCTGCAAACAGAGACATCTTTCCTTCACTACCATACCATTTATATCCTTGAATTTCTGAGTCCATTATTTTCTTTGCCAGTAGTTCTAAATATAATGCAAATAACAAAGGGAAAAAAGGAAACCTTTGCCTGGTTTCTCTGCTCAAGCGGAAATTATCAGAGAGCAACCCACCCACTTTAATTTTCACCTCTGATCCTTCGTACATCCCCCTAATCAACCTTACAATTTTTTTCAGGAAATACAAATGCTTCCATTGCCCTGCTGATAAAGTTGCAACTTACTCTGTTGAATGCTTTCTCTGCATCAAGACCCACCAACAACAATGGTATTTTCTTATATTCTGCTTCCCTCTGGATCATCAGCATTATCTTAATGTTGTCGAATGTTTGCCTCCCCTCCAGAAAATCACATTGATCCATATCTATCAATTTTGTCATTACTTTTGCCATTCTTTTAGCCATTATACACATGAAAACATTATAATCATGGTTTAGTATTGAAATGGGCCTGTATGAAGCTGGATCTGATGGATCATTACCCTTTTTACATATTACAGCTACCACTGCTTTTTTCCAGGATGTTGGCACTTCTCATCCTCTTAAAATACTGTTAAACAAAACCTTCCATATCGTTATCAGTTTTTAATCTCCTAGCTTCCAAACTTCCACAGGAATACCATCTATTCCTGGGGACTTTCCTGTAGATTGGTTATACATCACATGCACACCATGTCAATACTCCAAATCTGGCCATGAGAAAGCAGCAAAGACCTGTATTAGTAAAGATGCAAACCTAACAGCAGAAAGAGTTGATCCTGACAAAACTGTGGCAAATGGACAAAGTATTAAAAGTTGGAGACAGTGGAGTGTTTCTGGAAAATGGTTACTCACTATACACTTGGCAGGAGAGAAGCAAATTTATTCTAGTAGTGAGGGAATGTTGAGAGGCAGGTTTGGGATTCAAGATACTGTATCCAGCTGTCTTCAGAATATTTTTTTCCTGGAAGATCAAAGTCATTTTTGATGCAGTACTGGCTAAGGAGAAAATACAAAAATGTATCCTATGAAAAGTGAACCATCAAGAAGGGTACTCTGCTTTTCATTCTTCTGATAATAAAGCACACAGAGAGACTTTGCCAGTAAAACTGTTTCCAATGTTCCAAAGGAAAATGCTTGAGAGCCAGAGCAAAATGCAGGAGTTGATGTGAAGAATCAGGAGTACCTTGGAATTGAAGTGGAATCTGGAGTTGAGAGATGCATATGTACAGGAGAATGACCAGCAACAAGGAAATTAGTGAATAAACGTGAGACTGCAAAGCATGAATCACATTTGTTAAATACAACTGTAAAAGAAAAAGTGGAAAGAGTGGACATTTGTTGACTTTGTTAAACTTGCAGAGAACTGAAAAGCATTTGTCTCACTTCATGTCATTAATATTTGGAAGGACACCGAGGGAAGGGGAAGAAGAAAAAGGTAACTCTAAGTAAAGTAATTTCTGCTCTTAGCAGTATTTCTATGAAACTTTTCATAATATAAATGACATGTTTGATAATAAAGTATTCTTAGTTGTTCTTGTATGTGGTAAAGTTACCAAAGTAAGCAATGCATTTTTTTATTCTTCATTTTCTCTTCCTTTCTTCTTTTTTAGTATGTATGCATTGCAGTGCAAATAAATAAATAAATAAAATAAAATAAAATCAAGGCTAGACAAGACATGTGTAAGTTAATAGGCTGTAATATTTGCTTGTTAAGATGGGGGGTGGGGTGCAAAGTATATGTAGAGCTGATATGTTTTGCCTACTTTTGCATAAGTGAATGTCTTGATTAAGACCCTTGGCTTAATCTAATAACAAGTTTTAAGTGGAAACAAGTAAATATAAGAGCACTGAATATAACAAAAACATTTCCTTTAGCAATACATGTTTCAGTTTGTCTTTCAGGCTGCAGCAGGGGACTACATTTTTTTCTTAAGTTTCCAATGAGGCAAGCTGATACTAGGGCAATAAAAAGCCAGGGCACAGGTTTCTTCAAGGCTAAAAGTTAATGTTTTCTGAAAACATGCAAGTTGTTTTCACATCTGGGAGGTGAACAAATTAAAAGGATCAGACACCAATTAGTGTACTTGGAAGCACAGAAAATAACATGCACCCTAACATGGATAACCTCAGTTTCAGGGTAATTAAGGTCTATGTTAGCAGCTATCAGCTTGGGACAGATGTTCCTATTAAGAGGACTAAACTTCATTATTTGAAGATGTGCATAGTTATGTGCGTTTGTATTATGTTTTTAGGCTATGGGGGTGTTCTGGGGGTATGTGTGGTTCTTTGTTTGAGGGATTTTATTAAATCATAATGTCTTGTAAAATGTAACATATATTCCAATGTTGATAATAAGGAAAACGTGTATAAAGGATTAACCTGTCAAACATTAGTGGGTGTATATATCACAAAAGCTGGAAACAGACATTTAAATAAGTTTCCATGTGTAATAGGTGGGACTAATGACTTCTTACCATAATGACAGCACTTTTCATATTATCTTGGAATGTCTCACGGGTATAGACAAAAATAAAGAATATTTAATTTTATTAAGAAATGCAGAGATGAATAACAATGCTACAGGAGACACATTTGGAAAGAACTGAGCATGTGAATTTGATAAAGAAAGTGTTTCAGAAGGGTATTCGGCAGAATATCAGGGACAAAGGAAAAGAAGAGTACTTATATTAATTGCTAGAGGAGCTCCAATATTGATAGAAAACATATAATAATGGTAGATTTGTGGTAGTGAGGAGCTACTGGCAAGGATGAGGATTATGCTGGCATGTATTTATATTCCACCTGAAACTGCTATTATGAAGTTTAAAAAATCAGGAGAAATAATTAGCCTTCAGCAAGGAATATTACTTTTATGTGGGGACTGGAGGAATTTGATTTGCAACAGTGAGGATGTACCAGGCCTAGAAGGGAAAATATAACAAAATATGGTAGATTTCTGAAGAAATTTATGAAAATATTTGGTATGAAAGACAAGAATTCAGTAGTAGTAGTAGTAGTACTTGGAACTCTGAAAGATTTTGCATAGTATTCCCCAAGGTACAATAACTGGACTAGACTAGACAGAAATTATATTTCATAGGAACATGTACATTTAATTGAGAACTTTGATACACATTCAATAACTATTTCAGATTTTGGGCCATTAATTACTATGATAAAAATGCAGAATAATGAAGTAAAGATGAGACACTGGTGCTTCCCCACCCACCTGTTAAAAAGAGAGGAATTTAATGAATGGGTACTGGAAAATATTTAAGCATTATTGAAAAGAACTCCAGAAGTTATAGCTTGTGAGTGGGATAAAATGAAAGTGGGGTTTAAAAATATGGTAGAAATAAAAGCAAAAGAGATATGGTTAAGAAGTAACAAGAATTATTTAGAAGAACTGAAAAAAGTTAAGTATTACAGAATAGGGTGAACCTCACAGAACAAGAAGAGGTGCAATTACAGAGTGCTAAAGAGAAAACGAGGGAATCCCTGGATAATATGCATGAGTCTAGAAAGATTGCTGTTAAGGAACTGTTTTTTTTTTTTTATAATAATTCTGGAGCACATAAAAAGTTTTGGTACAATGACTTATACTGTTACAACAGAAAGTAGAAAGGGCTGTTGCAGCACAGAGGATAAATAATTCAGTCAGAATTTGATGTATTGAGATTGTTAGCAGATTGGAAGACTCGTTAGATGTAGTTGGTAAGTCATAGCAAGAACTTGCATGCTCATTTGCAGTTATAGAGGTTGCTGCTATATGAAGTCAGAGTTCATTTTACATGAAATATTGTAATGTGGTTCTTCTGGTAATGGACTGGACTGGGCTTGTTTACCTGTTTTACTCAGTTTGTCGATACAGTTCCAGAACAGTTTAGGATTTGATTTACAGGATGTTTGCATTTGAAAAAGCAATGCATTTTCTTGTCTGTATGTGACATTTATTTTGCTTATGTCTCAGTGTTTATATTGCAGCTGTTTTATGTTTGGTCTTTTTTCTATCCTTTCAGGGCTTTATCTCTGAGTTAATGAAAAGTGCTGAAATGGGATAGATGGTAAAGATCTATACAGTGTCTCTTCTTGTAAGTTGCAGATTAGGTTTGAATTTTCATACAGGGGATTGACAGAAGCTGAAGTAAAGGCTATTAAAAAAGATCATGACTAGCAGATATTGGCCTTGGAGATGAATAGGAAACATACTGGCTCTTGATTAATGATAATTTAACTTTAATTGCTGAAATTCAACAGCAACAACATTTGAAAATCAACAGCAAAATAAAACATCAGCAAAACTGTATTCATTACATTCTTAAATATAAGATTACCTTATGAAGAGATGAAAGAATAATACTGATGAGAGACTTTTGTTATATGAATGATTTAAAATTAACTTCATATGGATGGCAGCGAATAATGTTCATATTTATGTCAGATTCATTCAATGTTCAGAATAACATTGACATACTTACAACAGATTGATGTAAGCCTCTCTTTGAAAGTAACCTAGCATCTTTCCATTTAGAAACAATATACAGTCGGGTTATAGGTGAAAAAACATTTTTTTAACTGAGAGACATAGCAATTCAAAGCTTGTTTATTGCATAGTTAACCAGTTTGATGAGGTTAGAGGGTAATACAGTCCTGTGGCATGTTCACATATCTGTGCTGCATGTTGCCATATACTACAAACATAAGCATATTCTCAAAACATTTGGAAGTTTATTTTATTTATTTAACATTTGTTTACCGGGAAAGTCTGACTAGGTTCCACACATCCTCTTTTCAGCAGAGGCCTGGGGAGAAATGCTCCAGAAGCATGTCTTTAGAATGTGGGAGGAAACCCACGCGAATGCGGGGAGAACATGCAAACTCCACACAGAAGGCACCCCAGCCGAGAATCGAACCAGAGAACCTGTTGCTGTGAGGTGACAGCATTAACCGCTGCACCACTGTGCCGCTCTTATCTGCTTATGGTATTGGACAGCATTCGCAGGACCCATCTGAGTTAAGGACTAACCTGTGATTCCATACTGGTGACCAATACTTATTATTAAAAAAAAAATAAGCTACTGGTTAAATAGAAAAGGATAGCAAGATAAAAATTCAAAGATTGTATTGATAGTTTTGTACTGAAAGTTGCAGAGAGTGGGGAAGAAGGCTTTATTCCCTCATGAAACGAGTTGAGTCTTACACATTTTTTCTGGTTGCAACAAATATTTACCATGGCAGCCTGCAACTGAGAAAGACTAATAAGGAAGGATATTCTTGCATTTGTGAGCTCTCTTAACAATGGCCAAGGAGAGGATTTATTCAGTTCTTTATTATAAAAGAAAGTATTGCATGTCTGAGTAGGAAGACCCTCCAAAAGGTTTTATGTGGTAGGTTATATTCCTGATGGAAGTGGTCAGAAGCCTTGGATAGAGTTTTGCATAATATGACTTAAGAACTGTATGCCCTTTTCGTGCCAAGTATGCCATTCAATTGTTTCTCCTTATATATTTTATCAAAGGACTCTTTCATAAAGGAACTTCCAGCTATCTCATATAATGTTTACCATTAGCGTTGCTTAAGTAGCCATAGCTTTATGGGCCACTGTCAAACAATGCTGTTCTTGTAGATGCCAAGGGAGGGCTTTGTCTTAACATAAGATTCCCGGAGGTGATGAATTGTTGATTAACTAAGCCTCTAGTTTGGCTCAAGATTGTTTAACTAAATTTACTGACACAAACAATTCACAGATTATGAAGACAATGACATGTTTCTTAATATTAGGAAAGCCTAGGCCTCCTTCATTAAGAAGAGAAAAAAGCACATGTGAAGAGAACTTATATCTGCCAGATTCTGACATATAATTTAACATAAGTTTCTGGACATTTAATAGACAAGAGTTATCTCAATGGACGGGGCAAGTTGTAAGGAATATAATAACTTGGGACAGAACATAATCTATACTATGTTTATTTTTGCTAAAAAGAGGAGGTGCAATCTGTGCCATGAATGGACTAAGATAAATAGATAGTTACAAAGTTAAGAAAGATTAGCAGAAGTTGTGGCAGCAGTAGAAGTATGCAATTCTCTGGCATGGTATTTAGGGGGCTTTACACACCATTGAAAATAAGTGGAAGATCTATGTCTTTTTGTTTGACAGTGGTTGGAGTCTTTGCTTTTTTTTGACAGTGGCTGAAGTCTTTATAAGTTCTGTTTTCAAAACATTTACCTTCACCTCCATATCTCTCAACCAATCATTAACAAATCTCAGCAGAACCAGGAATAAATCCAGAAGTAATCAGGGACACTTTTAAAATATTAGTACTATTAACTTGAGACATGATAGAATAAGAAATGTGAATTAATATACATTTTCTGAAGTAAAAGAAGTGTATAACTCTAATTATTGTCATTATATATTTAGTTTTATTCACCACTTTTTCTGCAAACATCACCAGTTTTAGAAGGGATTAAGAGGGTCAATAATAAAATTTGAGCCAAAAACCAGGGACATCCATGAAAATCAGGGACAGTTAAAATCAGGGACAGTTAAGAGGTATGTTAAGAACAGCTTCCCTCTGGATTAGGAAAATAGCTTATTTCTTAAGGCTCTATCTTTTTTAAAGATCTGTAGTTAAAATTAGACCATCATCTGCAAACATCATTATCCCAGAGTTTGTAGTACCAAACTTCTACCCTGCCAATGAAGGGGAAGAGGTTATGTCTAATTAAGGAGGTTTACAACTTATATGAAAAGCAGAGGTAATAAATATATCCCTGCTTGGTGCCTTGTTTTAGGGGGGAAGGGGATGAAATATAGGAACCTGCCAACATAGTAGCTACTGCAAAATCTGTGGGGAACCATCTCATTCTAATATTCTCTCTAAAAAGGCCAAAAAAACAGAATCAAACACTTTTTCAAAATCTACAAACATAGCTGTGGTAGAGGAGGTGGTCTTGGGGTAATTTTGTATCCAGTTAATCAAATTTCTGGTGAGATCAGTATTTGATATCCCTTTAATTAAATCCCTCCGGGCATCACGTATTAGAGAAGGGAACAGGGGATTGAGTCACTGAAGAAGGACTTTTGCATAAAGTTTAGCTTCTTATTGATCAAAGAAATATGCTTATTCATTTTAGACTTTTAAATGGTCTTTATTTGAATAGGGTAGTACTACCGTTCTGGACTGACACACAGAAAGAGGTGTAAGGCCTGTATGGAAAATCTCATTAAAGTGAGTAGTTTTATTTATACAGTATGGAAAAGTATGAAACAGGTTAAAAGGCAGTCCATCTGGGCTAGGAGCCTTCTCTTTTACAGTAATCTTAAATGCAGAAAAATTTCATCTTCCATAATTGAGTATTTTAAAGTTGCAGAGATTTTGGTTTAATTGAAAAAGGTTAAGTTCACCCAGAAAGCTGGTACACTCCAAATGTTGTAAATTATCATAACCATCATAATCACAGAGTTTTGAGTAGCAATTCTGAAACTCCTCTGCAATGGATGCAAATGGGATTATAATTGTTTTAAGCACTGCTATGTTTCATTGCTTCCAACTTTGCTTTAGTCTGAAAGCCAAGGGTTTGCTAGGCATAATTCCTTGCACCCAAGCATCTAAGGCTGCATGTTGAAAGTGAAGCTCCACTTTAAGTTTCATTAGGTTTGCTAATTCTACTTTAGTGGCTTTGTATTCCATTACAAGAGATGTATTTTTAAACTTATACTTTTTACATTTCTTCCAGAGGGAAGAGACCTGTTTGGAGATCCTGATAACATCCCATAATGTCTCTGGTCCAATTGAATCACTTTTCAACTGGAGCCTTCAGTCAGATTTCGTGCCCAAGAAATGAAAGATAGCTACAGTCATTCCCCTGCACAAAGGAGCTCCAACCACTGATCCAGGAAACTACTAGCCCATAAGTCTTACCAGCCTCATATGTAAGTCCATGGAAAGAATCATCATGGACATGATAAATGAGGACATAGGTAAATGGCAAACATTGGACCCATCACCGTTTAGCTTTGTTAAAGGAAGGTCATACCTATTAAATCTGGTTAACTTTTTTTGAGAGGGTAACCAAAGAACTGGATGAAGGTAAGACTGTGCACATAGTTTACCTCAACCTGGCTAAGGCTTTTGATACACTATTCCCTCAGGCATTATAAACAAGTTCACTAATTTAGGTATAAACCATTTTATCATCCACTGGATAGCCAACTGACTCACTGATAGGACCCAGGAGGTCAAAATAGGTGAAGCCACCTCTACGAAGAGGCCAGTCCCTATCAGAGTTCTCCCATGGCTTGGTACTGGACCTGCTCCTTTTTGGCATCTATTAGTCTGAAATAGAAGCAATTGCTAGAGCTATATGACTGACGTAGTTTTCAGATGATTGCAAGCTGGGAGTTATCACCAACACCCCTGCAGACACTAGCATTCTTCAAGAAGGTCTATCTCTGACTAACAAATGGTGCCTAAATCATGGTCTGAAACTCATTGTTAAGGAATACATAATTATACCCTTTGGGAAGTCAGCCATCCAGACTAATTACCAGGTTGATAGTACGCCCCTAACAGTCAACCCATAGGTCAGAGATCTGAGTATACACATACACAGTAGCCTTACCTTTGACCACTACATGGCCACAATGGTGAGGAAATCACTTTATGTATTGGAACGTATAAGTAAGGACATGGCATTTAGGTCCAAAGAAGTCATTATCCCACTATAGTCCACCTTTATCAGACCAGTCATAAAGTACAGTGCTCCCTTTGGTATGTACTTGACCAGGCATATGCAGCAAGTACAGCGAACACAGAAGTTCCTTACAAAAAGGATTCAAGGACTAACAAAACTGCCTTATGCAGAACACCTTAAAGCCTTTTCCCCTCTACTCAGTCTCCTACAGACTGCTGAGGGATGATCTGTGACTGGCTTAGAAGACATCCACAAACCCCACACTTCTTAATCTCTTACATATTTGTAAGTCAAAGAGTACCACAAACACAAGGTCTAGCGACCTGAATTTTGTCTGTAACTTACACAGAACATGCTGGAGAGACAGATATGAGTCCCAGAGACTACACCTCCTATGGAACAGGCTTCCAAATCCATGTGAAGCTGAGTTCATCTATTACCCAGTTTAAGCACAACCTAGATCAATGGATGGGGAATAGGAAATTTACACTGGGCCTGACACCCATGTCCCTTATGGACAGAGGTAGCTTACAAATGCCTGGCCCTCAATGTCCTATTTGGATACAGAACAACATTATTCTTTCAGGAAAACTTGGCTAGGCTTAGAAAGCCCTGGAAGCAAGTCATACAGTTCATAGATTAGTACTAGACTAACTGCCCTTGTGGGCCATTTTAAGTCTAGCCACTTACCCCATGTGAGAATCAAACCCTGCACTTTGTATTTGTAAGGTAAACACCTTAACCAATAGCCAAGAGTGTAGAGTTTATTAAAAGCATACTAGAAAATTGCAACTGAAATAGTAAGCAGTTTCAGTCTTGTGTTCATTCAAAGGACTTTATCAGAACTAATTAGGTGCATATGCTGCTCCTCCTTTAAAACCTATTTATTCAAAGTAATATGGTGGCCTTAAAGGAACAAAATCATATTAATAACAACAATAACATCCAAAATTAGAATCTTCTACTATCCTGAATTGAATAATAAAGCAATAAAAAATAATGACAACTTCAAGGCAAAAAGGTAAGGATAGAACTGTTCTTAATTTTAAAAACATGTTGAAAGTTCAACAAAAGATTCCTATATGTTAAATGTATTTAAAAAAAAATCCCAGTTCAACTATGTTCAATAGCAAAAGTTAAATAAGTATAGTCACTGTTATAAATACAATTACTGATTTCTCTAAATACACCTTATGGCTTTCATAAAGTGGATAAATATCCTCTCCCCTATGTACTCCATATGTTCTATGCAAGTAAAAATAATTCTTATAATTTAGCTGCAAACATCTTTAACAAGGGGGCTATTGAGGTATATTCATTTACTCACAGAGGGTTAAAAGGGAGTGAAGTGTTTACTTAGAGCATTTTCAAATAATTGTCAACTAGTTGACATCCTACTGGGTTGATCTGAACTTCCACAGTCTTCCTACCAATTATCTTTAGATGCTGTGATGTTAGCAAGTACAAAAATGTAAATGGAGTCCTCAGTACTGACTGCTGCTAGCTTCCCTGGAGCTGTCTTGAATTTGTCTCTCTCTTGTGATAGGACTATTTCCAATGTATTGTGTAGTCTTGGAGTCTTTTACATGTTATGATTTAAGTATAGTTTCAGATGCTGTACTTTGCAAGTGGTTCTGTAATAAATCAGAACATTTATCTAGATAAGTGACTTGAAAGGTTTTGCCTTCCCATTTGCCCAACAGAATAGCTTAGTATTTGAATAAAGTTGGGACATCTTTTTTGTAATACAAAACACACATGTGAGAAAGTCTTATCTGCTGAGAAGTCTTTATATATTTGCACTGATTGGTCACCTAACAAGAATCCTTTCCATTCCTTTGCCTTCTTCAAAACTAAGGCGCGATGAGCTCTTTCCATTGTCAGTGTGGAATGTTCAAAGCCTTAGGTAGCTAATTTTGTAGGAAATTTAAAAGCTTTTCCTTAGCAGTTGCCTCATTAAGACATAACAATCTCAAATTGTCATGTCTTGAGCAATTCTGTAGTCTATTTAATTTTGGTTAACTTGTCTGTGAGACTGGACTACATGTTTGTATTGAGTATTTGTTGAAATGTCAAATTCTGAAAAGTTTATCTTTGCCGAGAGTTGTTTAATTTCCTCATGATTTCAAGTTGCCAGCTGCTTTATTTCTGCAGTATTTTCTAAAATCTTAGTTACCAAGGTAGCTAAAGAGTTGAGTTTGTCACTGGTAGGCATGGAAAATTATGTTTGAAAACTGTTCCGCTGTTTGCAATATCAGTTGACCACTCCATATTGAGATCACTCAGGAGGTGTTGCAGTATACAAGATGAAAGAAGAAAGAAAATAAGAAAATGTGATATGTAAGTCACTGGAATCTGCTATTGGTCCAGGAGCTAAACTATTGGTTTCGTGCTGTGAGCCAGCTCTGCCCCAGGCTCTTGATTAATGGTGATAATGTAGCTTGAGAGAAGAGCTTATAAAGTGCATGGGTTCCTTTAGGCCTCTTTATGATTTGTGTGTTTTTTTTTTGTTTTTTGTGGATGAAAGGATTGGAACAACTGTGGAACTTGTTTTGTTTCCTTTAAGAAGCTTGAGCTGCAGCTGGAGGTTTTCATGTTGATTTAGAAACTGCATGCTGTGTTATTTACATGGAATTTGAAAGTGAGTGTTTATTCAGTTCTTACCTAGGTATTTGCAGTATGTCAGTCATTTGAGGGATGTGTTTAATGGTGAGAGGATAAAAGGAGAAAAACACAGGGAATCCAGTTTCTCTGTGCCTAATATAACATTCATGTTTAATGCTGTTTTTTAGACTTAATGATGTCATTGTGTCAGTGAGAGACCATATTCAGTGAGAATTATTTTGGAATATTTTTAGGTTCTAAGAGGGCAAGACAGCATTGTCATTGTCATAAAGGAAATAATTTGGGAAAGAAATAATCTTAGAAATGTTAACAAAGATAGAGAAGATGAGTGGCTGTAGTATCGACCCTTGTAGAATACTGGTTAGTAGTGGGATGTTGGGGAGAAGATGGAGTCAGAAAGTACTATATCCTTGGAACTAAAGGACTGTGAAATTATCATTCTGACTTAAAGTATGAAAATTCTTGGGTTTAAATCCCAGAAAATTCCAGTGTTCAACTGCTTGTTAGTGTGGTACTGCTCCACACTGCCTGAGAAAGCTGGGTTTGTTGGTTTGAGCATACCTGCAGGAGTGATATTTTATCTGGCACAGGGTTTGATTCCTTCAGCCCTCATTTGCCTACTGTGTGAACTTAATCAAGTCACTTAACCAGACAGTGTTTTGGGGCAATGAGAAATTTGGGCTAGTATCTTCAATGGTCCCCTGGACTGTAAGTCAAGTAGCAACCAATGAACCTATGGCTACCTATGAACCTATCTGATGTGCGATATAAGTGGCGTAGACATGTCTTTTCAAGCAACGTGGGTGGGAGGAGAAAATGGAACTGAACCTATATTTCTTAGGTAAAAAAGGGTTAAGGGGTTTTGGTAGTAGAATTACTGTAGGTGATTTCCACATTCTGAAAACGTCCCTGTAGGCAAAAAATATTTTAATATATATGATGGACACGGAGAGAAATATCCTGCATGTCTGGATAAATCTATACTTTAGTGTCAGTGATACAACAGCTGGCACACTCACCTTTGGTTTAGTAGTCTGTGAGTTCTGTTCCTGTACCAGGTATATTGATTGCTGACCATGCTGAGTAGTATAAAAGGATGAGGCATTAAACCAAGGCCCCATCCACTCGAGTTGGTGGTAGCTCAGGTGGATATAAATAATTCTATGATACCTATTGAAACGAGTAGGGTAAATTCACTGATAACCTGGACAAATTTCCTTTGTAGTATAAATACCAGCTTGGGCCTTCCCTGAAAAGGACAACAAAGGGATAAATAAATAAATAGTCCCTCAGTGCCTGGTTGTTTGTGAGGATTCCTGTTTTTTGTGTCTTTATTTACAGTTGAGAATTGTATGACGGGGGCTGGAGGCAATAGTTTGAACAGATGGCAGATATTTTGTATTGATGGAACTGAGGTGGAATTATTTAAAAGACAGACAAGAGTAATGAAGTATGCAACCACAGTGGCAGCAGATGTACAGTAATTTAATTAGGTATTGAAGGAGAAAGTCATCTGATAACAGGAAAGGATCATAATAGTAGTTATGGTTTGTAGTTTTTATCAAAGGAATTTTGGTTTATCTGTTTTGAAGAGTTTGGGTTTGGTATATTGAGTGTTGGCTTGTCAATATATATTTTTTACAGGAGTTTCTGTGGGAGCATTATTGCTCGCAATTAGCTTTCCAGCTGTTATTGTTGTATTTGTACTAGTCTTTGTCCCTATTTTTTTAGCTCCAATTGGAGCTGTGGAGTAAACCTCTGGCTGATGTTTTCTTTATTCTAATATTTAAATATTTTACCTGAACTGGAAAAAGTAGATTTAACGGATCTATATCATATCGTCAAACTTACTATTTATCGAATACCTCTTTGTAGAACTTATTTTGTTGAAACCCCTTTTTGTCTGGAACAATCATTTTAGCTAATATTTTCCCAGATAAAAAAAACAGTAGTCCAACTACCGATCATCACAAAAAAACCCCGAAAATTTAAAACCCAATCAGGTGGGGGGGGGGGCTTTGTCCCTGATGTCTCCAGTGTGGGGAACTGCACCTCTCACACCCCCCTAAATAAATATACCAACTCCAAGATTGCACTACAGTGGGGAAAAGGGCAAATTCCCAATCATGGCCCACTGCATTTTTTCCCTAGGAAAATATTTGCTAAAATGATCGTTCGACAAAAAGGGGTTTCAACAAATTAAGTTTGACGAAGAGATATTCCACAAATAGTAAGTCTGACAATATGATATAGACCCAATTTGACAGGTATTACAAAACTGTCTTATGGTTGCTTTGAGAGGATACTTGTTATCCAGTTTGCATCCTTGAGATCACACTGGAGGTGAGATTTATTTCTTTTTTTTTTTGAAGGTGCATATGGTAATAATCCTACTTGGAATCTATATTGGACATTAAGAAGGATGTAGTGATTTTACTGTGGTCTGTTAGGATATATAGAACTACTTGGGTACACTGAAGATGGGTGGAGTGTTTGTGAGGCACCAGTTAATAATCATATGGTTTAAAGTTTTGGGGTCCAGATATGTGTGCGTCTTTATGAATTGCATGATTTGTGAGTCATGAAAGAGGGACATTTAAAAGAAAAGAGAGTAGATCCCCAGTGTTACATTTTCTCAGTATGATAAATTTGTTACCGTTTGTATTTGGGAGAATGGAGAAGAGCAAAATGTCAGTCGGTAGGATTGTGGATAACAGGTAAGTGAATTTTTAAGTGGCTGGCTATTGGACTGATGTACATAATACAATTTTGATTGTAGTCAGAATGATGTGGAGAGGAGAATAGCTGGAAATAAAGTGTGTTATTTTTGCGGTGCATTATGCCTCTTACACTTCTTTCTGGTGACCTCTTACTATAGAAGAGATTATAGTTTGAGGTCATGTAGCATGTGATAAAGATGAATGCCTGTACTCTGGTTTCACTAATAGCTATAATATCAGGATAGGAGCAGGATACCTTGTCTCATTCTCTCTCATGGATGGGGACAACTAATCAGTTGTTCCTTTTCTTAATGTGGAGATGTCACTAGTGTAGTTATATTTAAGAAATGGATGGGAGGTGGAGCATTGACATGGGAGTAGAATGTACTCTGGTTTCACTAATAGCTATAATATCAGGATAGGAGCAGGATACCTTGTCTCATTCTCTCTCATGGATGGGGACAACTAATCAGTTGTTCCTTTTCTTAATGTGGAGATGTCACTAGTGTAGTTATATTTAAGAAATGGATGGGAGGTGGAGCATTGACATGGGAGTAGAATGTGGGCTGGAGTCCACATCCAGCAAAAATGTCTGTTTTTTATCACTTTGGGAGGAGGGACTTTTAATGAATGTTGCTGTCTGTGAGTCAGGGTGCAGTGATTTGTCCCATATCTATTAGGATTGTGTTAATCCTGGGTTCAGAAATACTGATTTTATTGTGTAGGCTTGTGGCACTGAAGCAGACTGTTTGTAGATGTTTACTGGTCACGAAAGAGGGTATGTGGACATCTGGAATCGGGATACACTTCCCTTGAGCAGAGATGAAAAGTGTTTAGAATGATAAACACATGTACCCTGCAGGCCTCACTAATGCAGTACGCAGATGATTCCACCCTAATATGCTCAGCCCCATCCCTGACCTCCCTACAGCACCTCACCCAGGAATCATTCACCTCAGTAGAAAGATGGACCACTAATATTTAACTCATCCTAAATCCTAACAAAACTAAACTACTACTATTCACCCCAAACAAATCAAAAACCACTCCACTATCCTTCTCTATCTCCTCCAATAATGGTATTGTCATTTCTCCCTCTCTCCACACCAAGCTCCTTGGCATCAAAATAGACAACAACCTCCACTTTGACATCCATATCTCTCAAACTATAAAAAGGTGCACAAAAAAATGGGTTCATCATACAGGCAAAATAACTTTCTATCTAATCAGGCTAGTGTCACCCCAGCTCAAACCCACCTTCTTTCTACACTAATGTATGCAGCCCCAATTTTCACTTATGTTAGGAAATCTGACCTAGACAAACTTGAGTCCTGTTTTAACAAAATTGCCAAGTTTGCCAAAAACTCCCCATTTAGAACCCATCACTGCATACCTCTTAGGCAACTTCAATGGCTTGAACTGCCACAGTTACTACTATATCACCAACTTGTTATATCATACAACAACCTAAAACAACCTGACAAAATTCCTGCTCTAAGGCAGTTACTGACCAACTACACTCCAAAATCGTCCACTCCACTCTGCGAACAAATCACTACTCACTATTACCTTAGCTAATACCACAGCCGGCAAATCTCTCTTTTCACACATTATAGCTAAAACCTGGAATAATCTCCCTCCATCTGTGACTTCTCCATCTAATACTACTCAATTCAAAAACTCCCTTAAGGCCCACCTTACAAGTTCTTGGCTCTGTCCATGTATTACATAGTCCAAAATCTGGTACCTCTACAACTTTCTCCTACCTCTCTTTGTATATGCCCCAGTAAGCATGGTTCCTCCAAATGTTATCAATGGAAAAACATGCACCTGTTAAAATCCGTCTGTTTCTCACTGCAAACAAAATGTACATATGTAAATATTTTACTGATTGGAATTGTCTGTACTGTTTTTTCTTTCTTTTCACTTCTTTCTAGATGCTACTAGTATAAAAAATACTACTTCCTACACTTTGTATAGTATGTATATTGCTGAAAATGTGTTGTTTTAATGTAAGTGGAGCTTTTCTCCCCGGGCCTCCGCTGTAAATGAACCTCATCCAGTCGGACCATCCCGGTAAACAAAATTAAAATAAATAAATAAAATAAATAAAACTCAGACTGAAGTTTATGGTGGGTAATAGTATGATATGGGGTTTAACAAGAGGCATTGATTTTTCCTTTTAATTATGAGTATAGAGTGAATAGTGCTGTTTTCCCTTAAGGACGAGATGTTTATAATGGCTGATGCAGTGTTATTTATGGTCATTGAAGTTCCATTTTGGATAACTGCAGGCTGCATTGAGCATCTGTGTTTGGTATCAGTTGGATGGGCAAGAAGATGCAGAAAAAAATGAAAGAAAATAACTAATTTGGTTAGTGTCATACTATAAGAAAGTTTGTTTTTCTGGAGTTTGTTCAAATTTAGGCATGTATTGTGTTAGATGTTTCAGATTATGTGTCATCTATTGGGTATGCTTTGTCACAAGAATGAGGTCATGTGAAGAAGCTGTTTAAGCAGCTATTGCTGTGAATGGAAGGACTAGGGGTATGTTGAAGTCATACCCTTTAACTTTCAAGCATTAAAAGACATACCAAAGTGTCGTAAAGAGGACTACATTCTTATTTTTTCACAATAAAGGCATTTAGGGATGATACTGTAATGCTTAACTATGCTGTAATTTGTGTTTAAAAATTCTGCTTTGCAATTGTTTAATGAGACTGCATAGCCAGATTGTTTGTGAATGTTTAGACTATCTAGGGTCTGCTTAGCTGTTGATAGATATGCTTAAAGCCAATATTAGCAGATATAACTGCTGGAAGGTGTATTTTAAAAGTGTCACTTTGTGATATTCAACAGTAAGGTGCAGTCAAATGTTTTACAAGGGTTTAATCTTTTTTCATATTCAGCCATTTCTTACAAAAGTAGTAACTTATTTCCAGCAGGAATCCTAGGAACCTCCATTTACTTCCAAAACATGCCTCCTTTATGCTCTCGCTATGCAGTTCTTTCACTCAATGTCTCTAACTTAAAAAAAACAAAGAAAAAGAGAAATAGATAGACTGAGGTAATCATGTCACAGTTTGGTAGAGAGAGCATATCACTTATTTTGGAGCTTTTGTCCCTGAACCTTCACTGACTTGGGCATTTCAGTTCCCAGGCAGACTTTCCTGGAAAACAAAAGCATATAAATAAATGTATGTATATATATATATATATATATATATATATATATATATATATATATATATATATATATATATATATATATATATATATATATATATTTGATTTAAGACTGTCATGGCCTGTTTCTTCACATAGCTATACAGTTGTATGAAATCAGATGTGAGAATATATGGACTATTTGGCAATAGTTTGTGTGTATTATGGAGAACTTTCTAAGTTTAAGTGACTTAGTTTTATAAACAAACACTGAAAGCACTCAAATGTACCAGTAAATCCACAAAATGGAGTGCAATAAAGTCAAAAAAGAACTACCAACAACTTCCGTAGCTCTTTCTAAGCGTGTTTAATGACACATCACGGACATCACGAACCAGCACATACATCAACAAATGTGTTGGTTCGTGATGTCCGTGATGTGTCATTAAACACGCTTAGAAAGAGCTACGGAAGTTGTTGGTAGTTCTTTTTTTACTTTATTGCACTCCATTTTGTGGATTGACTTAGTTTTATGTCAGAAGTAAGTATAAGTTCTTTAATGACTGAGTTAAATTACTGAAATAATACATTTTTGGTGGTAGTTTTAGGAATACACTAAGCCACATTGCACCTGGGAGATACCTCCTTATACATACTCGACAAATAATCAAAAACCATCCCTGGCATACCACTTAACTACACTTTGAAAACTGACAGCTGAATCAAACAAAACCACAAACACTGTTCTCACCTGATAAACTTTCCACACAAGGGCATAACTACTTCATTCTTACTCTGCAAAAAATACTGCAGATGTTAAACCAAATTTTTCATTTTCTATTTATTCAACTTTTATACTTTTATGCTTTCTCTTAGTATCCTCATCAGTTCTACCCCACCCCCATTTATGCCAAATCCACATGCTTATTGTTTCCATCAAATTATTTGTGTTACATTCTTTATTATGCTATAGTTCCTGGCATCTCCCTTTCTAAGCAAACCAAACCACTGAACCATTCATCCTATATATAATTTATATTACTGTAAGTAAATAAAAATAAATTTCTTCAGTATGGTAATCATGTCATTAACACATTTGCTCTTTATGGAATTTATACTTCATACCGATGATGATGATGATAGTAATAATAATAAAGTATAATGCAGGTTAATAAGCCATATTGGTCTTTGAGACAAGTAGATCTAAGATGTTTATCATTCTCACTGAAGCAGTAGCTTTTTGGCTGTATGGATTGTACCTTACCTGGATACAAAAAACATCCAGCTTCTCAAAGCTCTAGCTCCCTACCATATCTTCACTCTGACCATACCTCTCAACCTCTTAGAGTAAGAAATCTGGAAAAAGCCATAAATAAATATGGGGCAAAGGCCCAACATATAACTAATGTTTAACTATTGCTCTTACAAACTCAGAAAATTGATATGACAACAGGTCTTGCAGGAGCATGAATTTTCTGAATGATATAAAGTCAGGGGCGGCCCGTGCTATTGGACTGCCGGACTGCAGCCCCCTCAAATCAAAAAGAAAATAAAACTTTTTAAATTTCGCAGACTTCGCGCATGCGCAGTAGTCCCGACTACTGCGTGTCTATGCGCATGCTCCTGGCAGTCCAGCAGTCCCCATTGGGGGACACCAGACTCGCTGGGAGAATATGTCGGGGCCGGACTGCAACAGCAGCAGTCAGGATTTAAGAACAGTCTCGGGAAGGAGTTTCTGAATGCAGGGATCTCGCGGGTCTTGCGCGGGCAGGACATTAGCTGGATGGATATTATGGAGAACGGACAGGACAGGTAAGTGTATGGTACTTGATTGAATATATGGTGTGTGCTTGTATTTACTATCTGAAGTGTGTGGTGCTTGCTGCTTTCATACTTGAAAGTAAGTGTGTGTGTGTAAAAATGCCCCAGGTGCTCATGGTGGTGTGGTAGGGAATACCTCAGGCTTGAACCCTGTACCCTGTATGCAGGTGTTAAAGACTTGAGTTCCCTACCCACCACCATTTGTAAAAAAATTGCAGATTTTTGCCTCATATTTGATCTGATCTGTTCCTCATAATATCTGTGGTTTGTAAATGTTTTAATGCTTGATATTTGATGGTGTAGTAGTAGCATTGTTGCCTCACAGCTGCAGGTTCTCAGGTTTGATTCTTGGCTGGGGTTCCTTCTTTATGGGGGTCTGTATCTTCTCCTTGTGTTTGTGTGGGTTTGCTTTTGTGTCCTCCCATGTTACAAAGACATGTCTGCATTATTTCTTCCTGGGCCTCTGCTGAAAATTGTTTTTTTGTTTCAAGTCAGACTGTCCTGATTAACAAATGTTAAATAAAATTGACAGGCATTTGAATTTCAGACTTCAGGTTTCTGAATGTTTAATTCCTTGCATAATTGATGGTGCAGTGGTAGTATTGTTGCCTCACAGCTATAGGTTTTCTGGTTTGATTCTTGGTTGGGGTGGCTTCTGTGTGGAGTCTGCATCTCCTCCCTGTGTTTGTGTGGATTTGCTCTGGTGCCCTGCCATTTTACAAAGACGTGTCTGCAGTTTTATTCCCTGCGTCTCTGCTGAAAATTGTTTTTGTTCTGTCCGCAGTAAAATTGACCAGCATTTGAATTTCAAACTTCATGTTCTTCAGAATACATAGTAGCACAACCTTTTTTTCTAGCAATTTTCTAAGTTTATAAGATGAATATTTTAAATTTGTCCCTATTTTTGGGACTGTATTCCCCCATTATTGGCTTCGTCCAGGTTTTTGTGCTAAGGTTGACAGCTATGGCAAGAACTGAATTCACTGAATATGTTTGAGGGCTGTATTCCCTCATTACTGTGTTTGTCCAGGTGTTTTGTACTAAGAGGTTGACAGCTATGGTGAGAACTGAATTCACTAAATGATAGCCATTTAAGTTTCAGTCTTCCTCTCTTTTACAAAGCAGCTGATGTGGCGAGTGGTATGTTACTCTGACTGTTTTGCTCAGGGACCTTGGCAGTAAAATATATGGTGGCAACACAACATTTTATTCTAGCAACTTTCCAAGATTATACAAGCAATGTTTAATGTGTCCCTGGTTTTTGGGCTTTTGACCCCCAATACATTTTGGCTTTTTCCAGTTTTCTTGAGCTGCGAAGTTGAGATGCAGTTGAGTATTGAGTAGATTTTACAAGGAGCTGAGAGCTGCAGGGGAATAGAAGTTTAGTGCTTTGCCTAGTTAATACTATAGCACAACAGGTTGTGTACTTGCTTTTGATGCAGAAGGCTGTGGGTTCTACTCCCACAAGGGGTGGATGCTGCCGTACTGAGAATGTTCTCCTTGGTGAAGATACTAACTATGAGTTCGTATCAGTTTGCCATCCATTTCCTCTTGCAATATTATTACTAGCTTATCATTTTTTAATGTAATATAGGCAATTTATTCCTGAGGGGCAACAGACACTTTATTTTTCGATGAAACCATGAAATATAAAGATGATTGCTAGCAGCAACCGCTTCATTAGTTACAGATTTCTTTAATGTGGAATTATTTAGATGACTTACTTCAGAGATTGTGCATATTTACTGATAATGGACTGTAGAATTGTGCATATTTACTGATAAAGGTGGACTGTAGAATTGTGCATATTTACTGATAATGGTGGACTGTAGAATTGTGCATATTTACTAATAATGGTGGACTGTGGAATTGTGCATATTTACTAATAATGGTGGACTGTAGAATTGTGTATATTTACTAATAATGGTGGACTGTGGAAGTCTGAGTAGACTTTTTTATGATAAATGTTCTCAACTGGGCAGTTTTGCCAGTATGGGTGCATATGGTTTGTTTCATTGCTTACTGGAAAAATGTTCAAAACAAATTTAAAACACCCTCTAACAAGTGTACTGTATTGTACAAGGAATATAATTTTAGTACAATGAGGAAGGTGTATCAAAGAGCACATGTATGTTTCATATGCAAGGGCCTATGATTCAAAACAGCCCAAAATTAATCTTTATCTGCCACTGGCAAAATGTATTTTCTTTGAATGTGGGTTTCAATGCTGTTTCAATGAATGTGAGTTTCAAGGGCAGAGAAGTTTTAATGCTAAGTTTTCATTGTGAGACTGCATTGCTTTGTTTAACAGATGACTTAGTGTTTGTGCTGTAAAATACAAAATAAAACTTTCAAATGAAGTCCAACTCATCATAGAAGTAAAGCAGTATGCACATTAGTGTTTATGGTAAATGGAGTGAAATAGCCAAGTAATGGTTCATTGGAATGACTGCAGAGGCTCCATTCAACCATTATTTTGTCACGGGGGGAAGGGCAGCAAACTCAGACAGGCCCAGCTGAACTACACCTCCCAACTGTCCAGATTTTCAAAGAATGAATAGATTTTTGCTTCTTATTTTTGGTTTGTTGTTCATAAAATTTGTAGTTTTAATTCCTAAATGATTTGCCAGAAGTCACTAAATAATAAGTTTCAGACTTCATAACCTTCAGAAAAATGCATGTTAAAGTAAGAGCTGTTCTATCAACTGTCTCAATTTATACAAGAGCAATTTTTAGTACTGTTTATATGTGCCCCCAATATATTTGGCCTTGTTCAGATTTACTGCATTAACAGGTTGAGAGGTACATGCAAATAAATTGCTTTATAGAATTAGGCATAGCCAACCTCTCAAATGTCCCCAATTTTTGGCTCAAAATGTTGCTCTTCCCCCTAATAATCCCTCCGCAAAAATAGCAATTTTGGAAGAAAACATGGAGGGTTTACAATTAAGAAATAACTGTAATAATCAAAGTTATAGATTACTTGAAATGCATGTAGATTCTTTTATTTTGTCAGCTGCTCAAGGTAGCAGTATTAATATTAAAGTGCCCCTTCTTTGACAGGTAGCAGCTGTATTGTGTGTCTATTTTATATTTTTGCATCGCATTTTTGGTCCATTTTTCATAAAATTGTGTTTTTTGGCAAATTAGTGACAAATCACTAAAGACTGAAGTTAGAAAATGACAGACATTTGAGTTTCAGATTTTATACCCTTCAGAAAATTCATACTAATGCAAGACCTATTCTATTATTTTTCTAAGTTTATTAGAGCAATATTTAAAAATTATCCTTATTGTTGGGCCTTTGTCCCACTTCTGTGTATGGCTTTGTCCAGATTTCTTGCTCTTGAGGTTGAGAGGTATGACAAATGTGTCAGGGCCATCACAGTCAGCCAGAGAGATTTCAAATTGTGACATGCTTGTTGCACCCCACTCCCCCATGTAGTGACTCTGGATGTGTCCAAGCAAGGCAAGGAGTAGTTGTATCTACCTTGGATGGGGAGGACACACCGCATAAGTACTACAGTGGCTTTTCATCTGTCCTTGATTTTGCAGAATGGTCTGGTTTCTGTCATATTTTTGTACTGTTGATTTATGCTTATTACTCAGATTTATGCTTATTACTCAAAGTGCCTGTTGCTCTGTGTTTAAGTAGCAATGCTTTAATGACCATAAGGTAAGCTTGTCTGACATCGTAAGATGCAAGTAAGCTTTAATAAGCATACTGTTAAAGAAATGCCAACATTGAAAGCCATTCTGTTGTTGCCATGCAGAGAATACTTGACTAGATAATGTGTAAGCCTTGGGTATTAAAGGACAGGATTCCATTATTTTAAAAAGCTCATTACACTTGTTGGAGACTTCCAGTCATCTCTACAGACTTTACCCGTAAACTAAACAGAATGCCAATCATGTGTGGTCCATAACCTGTACAGTAATCCTTTAAGCAATGTATCTTGAGCTTGTTTCTTGTTTGCTTTTCATTTTTTACTTTTATCATGTTTTCCCCATGAAACAAGTTGTCAGGCAGCAGGTCTTTTTTGGATAAGAAACATTTTTACAAGTGGGGGCATCACATAGATTTCTACTCTCAGCATGTTACTTGGTACTTTAATAAAGCTGAATATATTATAATTAGAACTGCAGTGCAAGGAGAAGTGGTTTGAGTTGAGTGCTTCTGGTTTTTCTTATACTTGATTTTGACTGGCATTCCAGTAATGTATTTAAAAAGTAATTTATTTTTTCATGCCTCACAACCTTTTGTTTCCATCTAGATATTAAGTAAGCTGTCATGCAGCCAATGCATTGAAATATTTTTATTCTTCTACACTTATTTTTGTCTTGATTGGACTTTCATAATGATGGTTTGCCACCCAGGGCAGCGTATTTAATTAAAGTTAGTGTTTTGTTGTTTTGTGCATAGCTCCTCCCCTTTATGGTTGACCACACCCCTCCCCTTGACCCCACCCATTCAGCTGTCTCCTGCAGCCCCCCTGTGATTTGAAGTCACCAGCCGCCACTGTATAAAGTGTGAAACTCAAATGTCTATCATTATTTTCAGACTTCAGTTTTGAATGATCTACCACTAATTTGCCAGGAAAAACAAAATTTTATGAAACAATACAATCCATCACAGGTACTGTCAGGAATAGCAAATTTTATGAAAAACAGACCAAAAATATGAGGCCAAAATCTATACAGTTTAGAGGTATTTCTTAGACTGCTGATTATATAGCCTTCTGGAGGGAGATCAACATTTAGATTGAAGAAATCTTCAGAACTTTCTTGTTACCTCAAGTGGAAGCAGCTTTGAGGTTTCACATGAACAGCAGTCACCCTTAAAGCTTCATTTCTGGCAGATAAATCCCCACAGGGGAACCCTTCCACACCGAGTCTGTTGCTGTTTTAAGAAAATATAAACATATTTGATTTGGTGACCAAAAGCAGTATTTCCCTTTTAAAAAACATAGATTTTTTCACAATATGAGAAGTTTCCTGTCGGAGACCACTGTTTTTAGTTTATGGCTATTTTTTTGACCTGGTTGCTATTTGAATGGTAAAAGTTAATGGGCAGGATTCACGAAGCCTCAGTGTAAGAGATATAACTCTTACACGGAGGCTGCAGTTAAATGGAGTGATGTCAGCATGCTCTGCATATTCATGAGAGCATGCTGAATCACACCTAAGGCTAACATGGTCCATGTAAGACAGTAGGGGGTGTGTCCGTAGGCCGAGCCCTGTAAGCGGACACGCCCCCAGAAGAGTAAAAGTGCCCAAAGTAAACACCCATGACAGAGTCCATGGAAATGTGAATAAACACAACACAACACATGCCCCCACAGACTATGAACAGAAAATATATAAATGAACATATTATAAACTTTTTTTAAATCGTAAAGATGTTTGCCCGTGACTGCGCTCGTTTGCGCGGGCGTGCCCGTAGCGCAGCTACAGTTAGCAGTCAGTGGGAAAGCATATAAGAACTAAATATGCAAAGTAAGCCAAGAAGCAATAGCGTAGCAGTAGAGATATCGGCTGAAAAGCAGGCATTCATGGTTCGAGCCCCCACAACACCAATTTTTATTTTTAGCAAAATAAGCACGAAACAAGTCCCTGACAAACATGTACACATATAAAATCACATTTTATGTAAAATGTAATGAAATAGTCCATTTATTTTGAAGAAATGTGAGGTAACAAAACAATAAAAAATGCCAGATGTGCCTATAGCTGAGCTACAGTTTAACAGGGTGAGTGCATCTGCCCGTAGGTGAGCAGTGGTTTAACTGGTGCAAAATGAGTGCCCGTACCTGAGCAGTGGTTTAACAGGTGCATACTGAGTGCCCGTAGGTGAGCAGTGGTTTAACACGCTGAAACTGTGTTCCCCTAGCTGAGCTGAGCGTGATATGCGTGCTGACAGCCAAATGAGGCGTAAGCCAGTGCACCCCGTTTGCGCGGAGCTGCGCACCGCGCTAACAAGCTAACCGACGGGCAACGTTGAGCAAGCTGTAACAAAACTGCCTTTACACAGACACACCCCCTAGCCTGTCTAGACAGTCATAAAATATAAAAAGCTGTGGCCAGGTTCAAACCCAGGATACCATGCACCATAGTCAAGGTACTGAACCATTAAGACACGACAGCTGTACTCAGAAATGCAGTAATAGCAAATATATAGGAATGTATAGAAAGTGGAGCATGACAAAGCAGGTTTTGTGAAGTGGATACAATTCCAAAATGGCCAATCACAGATAAGTGTGGGAAAAACGGCATATATAAGCCCCATAGACAGGAATACACAGCATAAATGATTGTAGAACTGACTTGCAGCCAGAATGTCAGGTGTAGGTGAGGGTAGTTGCTTTCGAGCACAGAGGTGGGGTGTTGAGGAGTCCAGATACATGGTCTGGCTCCTAGTTCACAATCATGAGGCCCAACTCATGCAGGGCCAGGTCCTGTGGGGAGCATATATAGGGCTGAGGCGTGGGACCGGTTGGCTCATGATCTCACCAGTGCCACAGGGATTCCAAGGACTGGTGAGCAGGTCCGTCACCACCATGCGGACCTGAAGAGATGCAAGCAGGACCAATTGAACCTTTGGATACAGGAGGCCCGGCAAATGCCCAACGCCCCACTATTGAGTAAGTTACATTTAATTATGTATGTAAGAAATTAAATTAGCTGATATTATGGATGTGTATTCCAATATTACTTCATTTATATTACAGCTGCAGGTGTCTGTTCTGTGAACCGCAGAGCCTATGGCGATAGGCTGGTGCGGTTGCACCACCAGGCAGGTCAGTAATCCACCCCCAGTAACTGTAAAAAGATATCAAAGTATGACAGTTAGCAAAAGAGTGCAGTGTAGTCACTAAGTAATAAAATGTGCAAGTAACAGTGTAAAAGTGTTTGCAAGTATTGCTTGATTACAAAACTGTGTTGCAGTCTGTAATCCAAACAGAAAAATGAAAATGTCTCAAATAAAGTCTGAAATAAAGATGCCCCACCTGTAATATAAAGT
>NC_056751.1:743242345-743255766 GCF_019279795.1 Protopterus annectens | reverse complement strand
AAAGGACAGGGACAGCCAAATGGATGGAAATGTGTACGCATATTAATAAAGATGGAATAGCACTCAGAAACACATTTACAGGACAGGGAGAGACAAAATGGATGGAAATCTGATCGCATATAATCAAAGATAGAATAGCACTCACAAACACGTTTCATGGACAGGGAGAGACAAAATGGATAGAAATATGTATGCATAAAATCAAAGATGGAATAGCAGTCAGAAACAAGTTTAAAGGACAGGGAGAGACAAAATGGATGGAAATATGTACGCATATAATCAAAGATGGAATAGCACTCAGAAACACATGTTTAAAGGACAGGGAGAGACAAAATAGATGGAAATATGTACTCATATAATCAAAGATGGAATTGCACTCAAAAAACATGTTTAAATGACAGGGAGAGACAAAATGGTTGGAAATATGTGCGCATATAATCCAAAATGGAATAAAATTCAAAAACCCATGTTTGAAGGACTGGGAGTGACAAAATGGATGGAAATATATAAGCATATAATCAAAGATGGAATAGCACTCAGAAGCACATGTTTAAAGGACAGGGAGAGACAAAATGGATGGAAATATGTACGCATATAATTAAAGATGGAGTAGCACTCAGAAACACATGTTTAAAGGACAGGGACAGACAAAATAAATAGAAATATGTACACATATAATCAAAGATGGAATTGCACTCAGAAAAACATGTATAAAGGACAGGGAGAGACAAAATTGATGGAAATATGTACGCATATAATTAAAGATGGAATTGCACTCAGAAAAACATGTATAAAGGACAGGGAGAGACAAAATGGATGGAAATATGTACGCATATAATTAAAGATGGAGTAGCTCTCAGAAACACATGTTTAAACGACAGGGAGAGACAAAATGGGTGGAAATATGTGCGAATATAATCAAAAATGGAATAGCACTCAGAAAAACATGTTTAAATCACAGCGAGTAACAAAATGGATGGAAATATTTATGCATATAATCAAAGATGGAATAGCACTCAAAAAGACATGTTTAAAGGACAGAAAGAGACAAAATGGACAGAAATATATACGCATATAATCAAAGAAGGAATAGCACTCAGAAACACATGTTTAAAAGACAGAAAGAGACAAAATGGACAGAAATATATACGCATATAATCAAAGATGGAATAGCACTCAGAAACACATGTTTGAAGGACAGGAAGAGGCAAAATGGACGGGAATATGTTCGCATATAAATAAAAATGGAATAGCACTCAGAAACACATGTTTAGAGGACAGGAAGAGACAAAATGGATGGAAATATGTACATATGTAATCAAAGATGGAACAGCACTAAGAAACACATGCTTAAAGGACAGGGAGAGACAAACTGGATGGAAATATGTAGGCATATAATCAAAGAAGGAAAAGCACCCAAAACACATGTTTAAAGGTTAGAAAGAGACAAAATGGACAGAAATATGTACGCATATAATCAAAGATGGAATAGCACTCAGAAACATGTTTAAAGGACTGGGAGATACAAAATGGATGGAAATTTCTACGCATATAATAAAGGATGGAGTAGCACTCAGAAACACATGTTTAAAGGACAGGGAGTGACAAAATGGATTGAAATATGTATGCATATAATCAAAGATTGAATAGCACTCAGAAACACGTGTTTAAAGGACAGGGCAGACAAAACGGATTGAAATATGTGCGCATATAATGAAAGATGGAATAGCAGTCATAAATACATGTAAAGGACAGGAAGAGGCAAAATGGATATAAATATGTTTGCATATAAACAAATATGGAGTAGCACTCAGAAACACTTGTTTAAAGGACAGGAACAGACAAAATGAATGGAAATATGAGCATATAATCAAAGATGGAATAGCACTCAGAAACATATGTTTAAAGGTCATGGAGCGACAAAATGGATGGAAATATGCGCATATAATCAAAGATGGAATTGCACTCAGAAAAAGATGTTTAAAGGACAGGGAGAGACAAAACGGATGGAAATATGTACGCATATAATCAAAAATGGAGTAGCATTCAGAAACCCATGTTTGAAGGACTGGGAGCGACAAAATGGATGGAAATATATAAGCATATAATCAAAGATTGAATTGCCCTCAGAAAAACATGTATAAAGGACAGGGAGTGACAAAATGGATTGAAATATGCATGCATATAATTAAAGATGGAGTAGCACTCAGAAACACATGCTTAAAGGACAGGGAGAGACAAAATGGATGGAAATATATATGCATATAATCAAAGAAAGAATAACATTCAGAAACCCATGTTTGAAGGACTGGGAGCGACAAAATGGATGGAAATATGTACGCATATAATTAAAGATGGAGTAGCATTCAGAAACACATGTTTAAAGGAAAGGGAGAGACAAAATGGGTGGAAATATGCGAATATAATCAAAAAAGGAATAACACTCAGAGAAACATATTTAAAGCACAGCAAATGACAAAATTGACGGAAATATTTATGCATATAATCAAAGATGGAATAGCACCCAAAAACACATGTTTAAAGGACAGAAAGAGACAAAATGGACAAAATATGTACACATATAATCAAAGATGGAATAGCACTCAGAAACATATGTTTAAAGGACAGGGAGAGACAAAATGGATGGCAATATGTACGCATATAATCAAAGATGGAATTGCACTCAGAAAAACATGTTTAAAGGACAGGGAGAGAAAATGGATGGAAATATGTACGCATATAATCAAAGATGGAATAACATTCAGAAACCCATGTTTGAGGGACTGGGAGCGACAAAACGGATGGAAATATAAGCATATAATCAAAGATGGAATAGCACTCAGAAACACATGTTGAAAGGACAGGGAGAGGCAAAGTGGCTAGAAATATGTACGCATATAATCAGAGATGGAATAGCACTCAGAGACACATGTTTAAAGGACAGTGTGAGACAAAATGGATGCAAATATGTACGCATGTAATCAAAGATGGAGTAGACTCAGAAACACGTTTAAAGGACAGGGAGAGACAAAATGGACAGAAATATGTACTCATATAATCAAAGAAGGAAAAGCACCCAAAAACACATGTTTAAAGGACAGAAAGAGACAAAATGGACAGAAATATGTACGCATATAATCAAAGATGGAATACCACTCAGAAACACATGTTTAAAGGACAGGAAGAGGCAAAATGGACGGAAATATGTACGCATATAAATAAAAATGGAATAGCACTCAGAAACACATGTTTAGAGTACAGGAAGAGACAAAATGGATGGAAATATGTACGTATATAATCAAAGATGGAACAGCACTCAGAAAGACATGTTTAAAGGACAGGGAGAGACAAAATGGACAGAAATATGTACGCATATTATCAAAGATGGAATAGCACTCAGAAGCATGTTTAACGGACAGGGAGAGACAAAATTTATGAAAATGTGTAGGCATATAATCAAATATAGAATAGCACTCAGAAACACATGTTTAAAAGAGAGTCAGTGACAAAATGGATGGAAATATGTACGCATATAATCAAAGATGGAATAGCACTCATAAACACATTTTTAAAGGACAGGGAGAGACAAAATGGACAGAAATATATACGCACATAATCAAAGATGGAATAGCACTCAGAAACACATGCTTAAAGGACAGGGAGAGACAAAATGGACAGAAAAATGAACGCATTTAATCAAACACGGAGTAGCACTCACTGACACATGTTTAAAGGACAGGGAGAGACAAAATGGAAGGAAATATGTATGCATATAATCAGAAACACATGTTTAACTGACAGGGAGAGACAAAATGGAAGGAAATATGTATGCATATAATCAAAGATGGAATTGCACTCAGAAGCACATGTTTAATGGATAGGGAGATACAAAATGGATGGAAATATGTACGCATATAATAAAACATGGAATCGCACTCAGAAGCACATGTCTAATGGACAGGGAGAGACAATATGGATGAAAATATGTAGGCATATAATCAAACATAGAATAGCACTCAGAAACACATGTTTAAAAGACAGGGATTAACAAAATGGAAGGAGATATGTACGCATATAATCAAAGATGGAATAGCACTCAGAAACGCATGTTTAACGGTCAGGGAGAGACAAAATGGATGGAAATATGTACGCATATAATCAAAGATGGAATAGCCCTCAGAAACACATGTTTAAAGGACAGTGAGAGACAAAATGGATGGAAATATGTACAAATATAATCAAAGATGGAATAGCGCTCAGAAACACATGTTTAAAAGACAGGGAGAGACAAAATGTATGAAAATATGTACGCATATTACCAAAGATGGAATAACACTCAGAAACTCATTTTTAAAGGCCAGGGAAAGACAAAATGGATGGAAATATGTACGCATATAATCAAAGATGGAATAGCACTCAGAAACACGGTTAACGGACAGGGAGCGTCAAAATGGATAGAAATATGTACGCATATAATCAAAGATGGAATAGCACTCAGAAACACATGTTTAAAGGACAGAGAGAGACAAAGTGGCAGGAAATATGTACGCATATAATCAAAAATGGAATAGCGCTCAGAAACACATGTTTAAAGGACAGAGAGAGACAAAATGGCAGGAAATATGTACGCATATAATCAAAGATGGAATAGCACTCAGAAACACATGTTTAAAGGACAGGAAGAGACAAAATGGACGGAAATATATGCATATAAATAAAATGGAATAGCACTCAGAAACACATGTTTAGAGGACAGGAAGAGACAAAATGGATGGAAATATGTATGTAATCAAAGATGGAACAGCACTAAGAAACACATGCTTAAAGGACAGGGAGAGACAAACTGGATGGAAATATGTAGGCATATAATCAAAGATGGAACAGCACTCAGAAAGACATGTTTAAAGGACAGGGAGAGACAAAATGGACAGAAATATCTACGCATATAATCAAAGAAGGAAAAGCACCCAAAAACACATGTTTAAAGGTTAGAAAGAGACAAAATGGACAGAAATATGTACGCATATAATCAAAGATGGAAGAGCACTCAGAAACACATGCTTAAAGGACAGGTAGAGACAAAATGGATGGAAATATGTACGCATATAATCAAAGATGGAAGAGCACTCAGAAACACATGCTTAAAGGACAGGTAGAGACAAAATGGATGGAAATATGTACGCATATAATCAAAGATGGAATAGCACTCAGAAACATGTTTAAAGGACTGGGAGATACAAAATGGATGGAAATTTCTACGCATATAATAAAGGATGGAGTAGCACTCAGAAACACATGTTTAAAGGACAGGGAGTGACAAAATGGATTGAAATATGTACGCATATAATCAAAGATTGAATAGCACTCAGAAACACGTGTTTAAAGGACAGGGCAGACAAAACGGATGGAAACATGTGTTTAAAGGACAGGGACAGACAAAATGGATGGAAATGTGTACGCATATTACTAAAGATGGAATAGCACTCAGAAACACATTTACAGGACAGGGAGAGACAAAATGGATGGAAATCTGATCGCATATAATCAAAGATAGAATAGCACTCACAAACACGTTTCATGGACAGGGAGAGACAAAATGGATAGAAATATGTATGCATAAAATCAAAGATGGAATAGCAGTCAGAAACAAGTTTAAAGGACAGGGAGAGATAAAATGGATGGAAATATGTACGCATATAATCAAAGAATGAATAGCACTCAGAAACACATGTTTAAAGGACAGGGAGAGACAAAATAGATGGAAATATGTACTCATATAATCAAAGATGGAATTGCACTCAAAAAACATGTTTAAACGACAGGGAGAGACAAAATGGTTGGAAATATGTACGCATATAATCCAAAATGGAATAAAATTCAAAAACCCATGTTTGAAGGACTGGGAGCGACAAAATGGATGGAAATATATAAGCATATAATCAAGGATGGAATAGCACTCAGAAGCACATCTTTAAAGGACAGGGAGAGACAAAACGGATGGAAATATGTACGCATATAATTAAAGATGGAGTAGCACTCAGAAACACATGTTTAAAGGACAGGGACAGACAAAATAAATAGAAATATGTACACATATAATCAAAGATGGAATTGCACTCAGAAAAACATGTATAAAGGACAGGGAGAGACAAAATTGATGGAAATATGTACGCATATAATTAAAGATGGAATTGCACTCAGAAAAACATGTATAAAGGACAGGGAGAGACAAAATGGATGGAAATATGTACGCATATAATTAAAGATGGAGTAGCTCTCAGAAACACATGTTTAAACGACAGGGAGAGACAAAATGGGTGGAAATATGTGCGAATATAATCAAAAATGGAATAGCACTCAGAAAAACATGTTTAAAGCACAGCGAGTGACAAAATGGATGGAAATATTTATGCATATAATCAAAGATGGAATAGCACTCAAAAAGACATGTTTAAAGGACAGAAAGAGACAAAATGGACAGAAATATATACGCATATAATCAAAGAAGGAATAGCACTCAGAAACACATGTTTAAAAGACAGAAAGAGACAAAATGGACAGAAATATATACGCATATAATCAAAGATGGAATAGCACTCAGGAACACATGTTTAAAGGACAGGAAGAGGCAAAATGGACGGGAATATGTACGCATATAAATAAAAATGGAATAGCACTCAGAAACACATGTTTAGAGGACAAGAAGAGACAAAATGGATGGAAATATGTACGTATGTAATCAAAGATGGAACAGCACTAAGAAACACATGTTTAAAGGACAGGGAGAGACAAACTGGATGGAAATATATAGGCATATAATCAAAGATGGAACAGCACTCAGAAAGACATGTTTAAAGGACAGGGAGAGACAAAATGGACAGAAATATGTACGCATATAATCAAAGAAGGAAAAGCACCCAAAAACACATGTTTAAAGGTTAGAAAGAGACAAAATGGACAGAAATATGTACGCATATAATCAAAGATGGAAGAGCACTCAGAAACACATGCTTAAAGGACAGGTAGAGACAAAATGGATGGAAATATGTACGCATATAATCAAAGATGGAATAGCACTCAGAAACATGTTTAAAGGACTGGGAGATACAAAATGGATGGAAATTTCTACGCATATAATAAAGGATGGAGTAGCACTCAGAAACACATGTTTAAAGGACAGGGAGTGACAAAATGGATTGAAATATGTATGCATATAATCAAAGATTGAATAGCACTCAGAAACACGTGTTTAAAGGACAGGGCAGACAAAACGGATTGAAATATGTGCGCATATAATGAAAGATGGAATAGCAGTCACAAATACATGTAAAGGACAGGAAGAGGCAAAATGGATATAAATATGTTTGCATATAAACAAATATGGAGTAGCACTCAGAAACACTTGTTTAAAGGACAGGAACAGACAAAATGAATGGAAATATGAACGCATATAATCAAAGATGGAATAGCACTCAGAAACATATGTTTAAAGGTCATGGAGCGACAAAATGGATGGAAATATGTACGCATATAATCAAAGATGGAATTGCACTCAGAAAAAGATGTTTAAAGGACAGGGAGAGACAAAACGGATGGAAATATGTACGCATATAATCAAAAATGGAGTAACATTCAGAAACCCATGTTTGAAGGACTGGGAGCGACAAAATGGATGGAAATATATAAGCATATAATCAAAGATTGAATTGCCCTCAGAAAAACATGTATAAAGGACAGGGAGTGACAAAATGGATTGAAATATGCATGCATATAATTAAAGATGGAGTAGCACTCAGAAACACATGCTTAAAGGACAGGGAGAGACAAAATGGATGGAAATATATATGCATATAATCAAAGAAAGAATAACATTCAGAAACCCATGTTTGAAGGACTGGGAGCGACAAAATGGATGGAAATATGTACGCATATAATTAAAGATGGAGTAGCATTCAGAAACACATGTTTAAAGGAAAGGGAGAGACAAAATGGGTGGAAATATGTACGAATATAATCAAAAAAGGAATAACACTCAGAGAAACATATTTAAAGCACAGCAAATGACAAAATTGACGGAAATATTTATGCATATAATCAAAGATGGAATAGCACCCAAAAACACATGTTTAAAGGACAGAAAGAGACAAAATGGACAAAATATGTACACATATAATCAAAGATGGAATAGCACTCAGAAACATATGTTTAAAGGACAGGGAGAGACAAAATGGATGGCAATATGTACGCATATAATCAAAGATGGAATTGCACTCAGAAAAACATGTTTAAAGGACAGGGAGAGAAAAAATGGATGGAAATATGTACGCATATAATCAAAGATGGAATAACATTCAGAAACCCATGTTTGAGGGACTGGGAGCGACAAAACGGATGGAAATATATAAGCATATAATCAAAGATGGAATAGCACTCAGAAACACATGTTGAAAGGACAGGGAGAGGCAAAGTGGCTAGAAATATGTACGCATATAATCAGAGATGGAATAGCACTCAGAGACACATGTTTAAAGGACAGTGTGAGACAAAATGGATGCAAATATGTACGCATGTAATCAAAGATGGAGTAGACTCAGAAACACGTTTAAAGGACAGGGAGAGACAAAATGGACAGAAATATGTACTCATATAATCAAAGAAGGAAAAGCACCCAAAAATACATGTTTAAAGGACAGAAAGAGACAAAATGGACAGAAATATGTACGCATATAATCAAAGATGGAATAGCACTCAGAAACACATGTTTAAAGGACAGGAAGCGGCAAAATGGACGGAAATATGTACGCATATAAATAAAAATGGAATAGCACTCAGAAACACATGTTTAGAGGACAGGAAGAGACAAAATGGATGGAAATATGTACGTATATAATCAAAGATGGAACAGCACTCAGAAAGACATGTTTAAAGGACAGGGAGAGACAAAATGGACAGAAATATGTACGCATATTATCAAAGATGGAATAGCACTCAGAAGCATGTTTAACGGACAGGGAGAGACAAAATTTATGAAAATATGTAGGCATATAATCAAATATAGAATAGCACTCAGAAACACATGTTTAAAAGAGAGTCAGTGACAAAATGGATGGAAATATGTACGCATATAATCAAAGATGGAATAGCACTCATAAACACATTTTTAAAGGACAGGGAGAGACAAAATGGACAGAAATATATACGCACATAATCAAAGATGGAATAGCACTCAGAAACACATGCTTAAAGGACAGGGAGAGACAAAATGGACAGAAAAATGAACGCATTTAATCAAACATGGAGTAGCACTCAGTGACACATGTTTAAAGGACAGGGAGAGACAAAATGGAAGGAAATATGTATGCATATAATCAGAAACACATGTTTAACTGACAGGGAGAGACAAAATGGAAGGAAATATGTATGCATATAATCAAAGATGGAATTACACTCAGAAGCACATGTTTAATGGACAGGGAGATACAAAATGGATAGAAATATGTACGCATATAATAAAACATGGAATCGCACTCAGAAGCACATGTTTAATGGACAGGGAGAGACAATATGGATGAAAATATGTAGGCATATAATCAAAGATAGACAAGCTCTCAGAAACACATGTTTAAAAGACAGGGATTAACAAAATGGAAGGAGATATGTACGCATATAATCAAAGATGGAATAGCACTCAGAAACGCATGTTTAACGGTCAGGGAGAGACAAAATGGATGGAAATATGTACGCATATAATCAAAGATGGAATAGCCCTCAGAAACACATGTTTAAAGGACAGTGAGAGACAAAATGGATGGAAATATGTACAAATATAATCAAAGATGGAATAGCGCTCAGAAACACATGTTTAAAAGACAGGGAGAGACAAAATGTATGGAAATATGTACGCATATTACCAAAGATGGAATAACACTCAGAAACTCATTTTTAAAGGCCAGGGAAAGACAAAATGGATGTAAATATGTACGCATATAATCAAAGATGGAATAGCACTCAGAAACATGTTTAAAGGACAGGGAGCGACAAAATGGATGGAAATATGTACGCATATAATCAAAGATGGAATAGCACTCAGAAACACATGTTTAAAGGACAGGGAGTGACAAAATGGATGGAAATATGTACGTATATAATCGAAGAAGGAATAGCACTCAGAAACACATGTTTAAAGGACAGAAAGAGACAAAATGGACAGAAATATATATGCATATAATCAAAGATGGAATAGCACTCAGAAACACATGTTTAAAGGACAGGAAGAGGCAAAATGGACGGGAATATGTACGCATATAAATAAAAATGGAATAGCACTCAGAAACACATGTTTAGAGGACAGGAAGAGACAAAATGGATGGAAATATGTACGTATGTAATCAAAGATGGAACAGCACTAAGAAACACATGCTTAAAGGACAGGGAGAGACAAACTGGATGGAAATATGTAGGCATATAATCAAAGATGGAACAGCACTCAGAAAGACATGTTTAAAGGACAGGGAGAGACAAAATGGACAGAAATATGTATGCATATAATCAAAGAAGGAAAAGCACCCAAAAACACATGTTTAAAGGTTAGAAAGAGACAAAATGGACAGAAATATGTACGCATATAATCAAAGATGGAAGAGCACTCAGAAACACATGCTTAAAGGACAGGTAGAGACAAAATGGATGGAAATATGTACGCATATAATCAAAGATGGAATAGCACTCAGAAACATGTTTAAAGGACTGGGAGATACAAAATGGATGGAAATTTCTACGCATATAATAAAGGATGGAGTAGCACTCAAACACATGTTTAAAGGACAGGGAGTGACAAAATGGATTGAAATATGTACGTATATAATCAAAGATTGAATAGCACTCAGAAACACGTGTTTAAAGGACAGGGCAGACAAAACGGATGGAAATATGTGCGCATATAATGAAAGATGGAATAGCAGTCACAAATACATGTAAAGGACAGGAAGAGACAAAATGGATATAAATATGTTTGCATATAAACAAATGTGGAGTAGCACTCAGAAACACTTGTTTAAAGGACAGGAACAGACAAAATGAATGGAAATATGAATGCATATAATCAAAGATGGAATAGCACTCAGAAACATATGTTTAAAGGTCATGGAGTGACAAAATGGATGGAAATATGTACGCATATAATCAAAGATGGAATTGCACTCAGAAAAAGATGTTTAAAGGACAGGGAGAGACAAAACGGATGGAAATATGTACGCATATAATCAAAAATGGAGTAACATTCTGAAACCCATGTTTGAAGGACTGGGAGCGACAAAATGGATGGAAATATATAAGCATATAATCAAAGATTGAATTGCCCTCAGAAAAACATGTATAAAGGACAGGGAGTGACAAAATGGATTGAAATATGCATGCATATAATTAAAGATGGAGTAGCACTCAGAAACACATGCTTAAAGGACAGGGAGAGACAAAATGGATGGAAATATATATGCATATAATCAAAGAAAGAATAACATTCAGAAACCCATGTTTGAAGGACTGGGAGCGACAAAATGGATGGAAATATGTACGCATATAATTAAAGATGGAGTAGCATTCAGAAACACATGTTTAAAGGAAAGGGAGAGACAAAATGGGTGGAAATATGTACTAATATAATCAAAAAAGGAATAACACTCAGAGAAACATATTAAAAGCACAGCGAATGACAAAATTGACGGAAATATTTATGCATATAATCAAAGATGGAATAGCACCCAAAAACACATGTTTAAAGGACAGAAAGAGACAAAATGGACAAAATATGTACACATATAATCAAAGATGGAATAGCACTCAGAAACACATGTTTAAAGGACAGTGTGAGACAAAATGGAAGGATATATGTACGCATATAATCAAAAATGGAATAGCACTCAGAAACACATGTTTAAAGGAGTGTGAGAGAAAAAATGGATGGAAATATGTATGCATATAATCAAAGATGGAATAGCACTCAGAAACACATGTTTAAAGGACAGGGAGAGATAAAATGGATGGAAATATGTACGCATACAATCAAAGATGGAATTGCACTCAGAAAAACATGTTTAAAGGACAGGGAGAGACAAAATGGATGGAAATATGTACGCATATAATCAAAAATGGAATAACATTCAGAAACCCATGTTTGAAGGACAGGAAGCGACAAAATGGATGGAAATGTATAAGCATATAATCAAAGATAGAATAGCACTCAGAAACACATGTTTAAAGGACACTGAGAGACAAAATGGATGGAAATATGTACGCATATAATCAAAGATGCAATAGCACTCAGAAAGACATGTTTAAAGGACAGGGAGAGACAAAATGGATGGAAATATGTACGCATATAATCAAAGATGGTAAAGCACCCAAAAACACATGTTTAAAGGACAGAAAGAGACAAAATGGACAGAAATATGTACGCATATAATCAAAGATGGATCAGTACTCAGAGTCACTTGTTTAAAAGACAGGGAGCGATAAAATGGATGGAAAAATGTACACATATAATAAAAGATGGAATAGCACTCAGAAACGCATTTTTAAAGGACAAGGAGAGACAAAATGGATGTTAATATGTACGCATATAATCAAAGATGGAATAGCACTCACAAACATGTTTAAATACAGGGAGTGACAAAATGGATGGAAATATGTACGCATGTAATCAAAGATGGAATAGCACTCAGAAACACATGTTTAAAGGACAGGGAGAGACAAAATGGATGGAAATATGTATGCATATAATCAAAGATGGAATAGCACTCAGAAACATGTGTTGAAAGGACAGGGAGAGACAAAATGGGTGGAAATATGTACGAATATAATCAAAAATGGAATAGCACCAGAAAAACATGTTTAAAGCACAGCGAGTGACAAAATGGATGGAAATATTTATGCATATAATTAAAGATGGAGTAGCACTCAGAAACATATGTTTAAAGGACAGGGAGCGACAAAATGGATGGAAATACATACACATATAATCAAAGATGGAATAGCAGTCAGAAACTCGTTTTTAAAGGCCAGGGAGAGACAAAATGGATGGAGATATGTATGCATATAATCAAAGATGGAATAGCACTCAGAAACACATGTTTAACGGACAGGGAGAAACAAAATCGATGGAAATATGTACGCATATAATCAAAGATGGAATAGCACTCAGAAATACATGTTTAAAGGACAGGGAGAGACAAAATGGATGGAAATATGAATGCATATAATCAAAGATGGAATAGCACTCAAAAGCACGTTTAAAGAACAGGGAGCGATAAAATGGACGGAAATATGTAAGCATATGATCAAAGAGACAGTGTAAAATCTGTAGACTTTAATGAACTGTATTGCAAAATTGTACCACACAAGTTCATTTATTTTTGCTGAAGAAA
>NC_056751.1:743229845-743239845 GCF_019279795.1 Protopterus annectens | reverse complement strand
CTAACCCTAAGGTCCATGAGTACTGCATGAAAGTTCAGTACAACACCCGTTCATTGTACTGAACTTCGTGTAAGTGCACTTTTGATTAAGTGCACTTTCACTGCAGTGAGCATTCCATGCACTATTTTGAATTAGTGAAAATTCGATCTAGTGTACGGAACCCATATATATATATATATATATATATATATATATATATATATATATATATGTATATATATATATATATATAAATATCATAGCAAGACAGAGAGAGTAAAAACTGCAAGGAAAAGAAAATACCATGATCCTCCTGTAGAAGAGGCCAATAACATATATACAAGTTAACTATATGGCTTCTAAATTTCCATGACTTTTTATTTTTTAAGTCTTTATGGGTACAGTCAAGCCAATAAATGAATATCAAGCATATATCGTGGGATTCAGAAAATTTACTTTTCCTACTTCAGGACTATTTTACCAACTATGCTTTTCTCCTCATGGGTGCCTTAGTGCAGCAGTCCAGGCAAATGGCTATTGTTAATGAACTGTGTGTTCTCCCCTAGAAGTGTCCACAACTCCTGATTACCTTGGCTGAGTAATTCAGAGAAGTGCCCTGCTGAGTTAATTTTTACAGTAGGAGGAATGGCGTTCACCTATTTCACTCCTATAGGCATGGTCACAGAACAAGTAGGTACAGCAGGGCTTTGTTTGGGGGGGGGGTGTGCATGTGGGTGTGTACATGGGTATATGAAAATTTGTGTGTCTGTGTAGGAATGTGCCTATGCTACTATGGTAGGGAGAACACTAGCAAGGTCAGGCATGACAGAGCAATGTTCAATTCAGTGACATGATAATGAGTCACTATTGAGGTATTTCATTGTTTAGCTCTAGCATGCCTCTGAACACAACCCAAATGACACATAGCCCACAAACTCAGTGTGCCACTCAACCACAGCCCATAAGACATAACAACATACCTAACACTCTAGTCATAGGTGACTCTATAGTCAGGCACACTGATGTTCCACTCACCAGGCTAAACAAGGAGAAAGTTACTGTCAGCTGCTTGTCGGGTGCCGGGATCCGCCACATAACGTATGTACTCAGGTCACTCCACAACAAGTACAAATATAACTGTCATTGTCCATGTTAGTGTGAATGACCTGAGACATTACCTCCCTGGATTACATGAAAAGAGACATGGAGGAGCTCTCTGATCTTGTAGCCCAGGCAGGTATGACCCTAGCCCTGAGTAGCATTCTGCCATCACCCAGAATGATACCACAGTACAAGGACAAAATGAGTGACTTCAACAATTGGCTAAGTTTCTGTTGTCATTCTAAGGGGATCCAGTATCTGTCTGCCTGGGATGACATGATCGACAAACCACAATGTTTTGCCAGAGATGGCCTGCACCTGTCATCCTTGAGATTCTGGATACTGGCTAAGGCTCTTGCCACTCCTATAGTGCCTTTTTTTGGCAAGGTTCAAATGACAAATTCACCACCGTAACAGGTACAAGCAAGCAAAATCTGAGGGTAATGCTACTCAATGCTAGAAGTCTAAACCTCAAAATGCATTCACTCGAGGCACTCCTTAAAATGGAGAACACCGACATCTGTGCAGTAACGGGGACCTGGTTCAAGGCTCCAGGGAGCACCCCTGCATTACCAGGCTATAATTCATACCACACCTTTTTGCCACCTAAGCTGGACCGAAACACTAAAGGTGGAGGCATGTCCATATTCATTAAGGATATCCACACCTCCAGACTAGTTCCTTAGCATAATGCATCCGAGATTATCCAAGTGCAACTAACTCTGGGCAAGACCACAATTCAAATTGCTACATATTCCCCACCATGCCCCAGGATTCCCACTCCTCATTTCTTGATACACTGGAAAATATTAGGGTACAACCCAATACCCTAATAACGGGCAATTTCAACTACCCCACCATTAACTGGGAAAACTACTCATGTAACAACTCTTTTGCTCAACGTTTTCCAGAATTCATAAATTCCAATGCCTTGGATCAGCTTATCCACACCCCCTTCAGGGACAGCAATATCCTAGACCTGGTCATTACCAACTTGGGCAACCGGTGTTTCACACCAGAGGTCAATTCCTCATTGGTCAAATCCAACCACAAGCTAATCAGCCTAGACATCCACATCCCACCCCCACCCCCCATTAGGGAAATCACAGTAAAAAATGTCTCCAAAGCCAACTTCACGTTTCTTAAGACAGAAGTGGCAAACTTCACTACACCCATGCAGATGGACAATAGAGGTATGACTGCTGAATCCTACACAAATGCACTTTATAAGCACTTACATGAGTGCATGGATCATGCTATCCCTAACAGAACCAAGATGCTATCCTCCAAAAAAAGGAAGCCAATCTGGTGGACCCCTGCCATAAACAAACTCTAAACAGAAGAAAGAAATTGTTACAAAAAAGAGTAAAATCCCATGACTGGAAGAACCCCCTGGTCAACCTCACTACAAAGCTGAGATCCCTCATAAAAGCTAATTATGAAAACAAAATCGCCACTCATTCTAAAGACAACCACAAAGCATTCTATAGCTATGTCAAGAATCTCAATGGCAACACTCAGATCTGCTCTGAGTTACAGCACAATGGCACTAAATATACAGAACCAACTGATATCGCCAACATCTTGGCAGATAGGTTCAGTGCTAACTTTACCTTCCCCTCATGCCCTAAAGGGCCCATCTCTATACTGGAAGAATGCAAAGTTATTGTAATCACGGCTGCACAGGTAAAACTCACACTGTCCAAAGCCAAGAACACAGCATCCATCCACGGGACCTGCTTTGTGCCCAGTGAATGGCGCCCACTGATGATTATCCCACTCCACAATGGAGGAGCCACCATGGACTCCGGGAACTACCACCCCATTAGCCTAACGAGCCTGGTCTGCAAGGCCATGGAACGTATCATCATGGAACTTATAAACAAAGACATTGATAATCTCCAAACTCTGGAACCCACCCATTTCGGGTTTGTAAAAGGCAGATCATGTCTTCTAAACCTGACTGACTTCTTTGAAGCAGTCACCAAAGCTGTAGATGAGGGTAAGGTGGCTCACACAGCCTATCTAGATCTCGCCAAGGCATTTGGCACCATACCCCATTCTGGAATTATAGATAAACTCACTAAACTAGGTATAAATCCCTATGTCACAAGATGGGCTGCCAACTGGCAGACTGACAGAACCCACACTGTGAATGTAACAGACTCCAAATCCGACTTCAGACCAGTGACAAGTGGAGTACCACAGGGTTCAGTCCTGGGTCTCTCCTGTTTGGTATCTACTTTTCTGAAGTACAGGCTAACACAGAAGGTCTTTGGCTAATGAAGGTCACAGATGACTGCAAAGCAGGAGCCATAATTGACACTCCTAACAATGTGGACATCCTACAAAAGGGCCTCACTGTGACAGATGCCTGGTATCAAAGCCATGGCCTCAAGCTCAATGCCCAGTGCATTGTCATCCCCTATGGCAAAAACTCTGTACCCATGAGCTACCACATAGGTGGTAGTCTACTTAACACCAAAAGTGTGATAAGAGACCTTGGGACACAGGTGGATAGTAGTCTCTCCTTTGATAATCACATCGCTACAGTAGTCAGGAAATCCTTCTACGTGGCACACCTCATCACAAAAGGTTTCTCATCCAGGAAAAAAGAAGTTATTGTTCCCCTCTACTCATCACTCATTAGACCCATTATAGAGTACAAAGCCCCTTTTGGTATGTACCTGACAAAACATTTACAACAACTGGAAAGGCCGCAGAAATACCTCACAAAGAGGATTACTGGCCTCAAACAGATGCCCTACGCAGACCGTCTCAAAAAACTCCAGCTTTACTCTGTCGCATATCGCCTACTCAGTGGCCAACTCTGCCTAAAATACAAAGCTATGTCAAACCCAGAGCTGTTGGACATGCTCCACTTAAAGAAATCCCAATCCCTCTGCGCTACATGCTCTAGGGACCTAAACCTTGTCACCACAATAAACAGAATATGCTGGAGGGATAGATTCCTGTCCCAGAGACTTCCCATACTCTGGAACAAACTACATATTTATATCAAACAAAGCTCCTCATTAGCACTCTTCAAGAAAAATCTTGATGATTGGATGGGAAATAGGAAATTTGCCCCGGTGATCACCTCTGTGGCTCTGCTTGACAGGGGCACAGGAAAATAATTTTCTTGGGTGGCAAAAGTCAGGGTACCTTTTTGGCTAGGCTTGTATTGCCCTAGGGCTGATAGCCTAGGACCTATCCATGAACCTATGAACCTATGACTGTCTGCCATGCTAATTGAGCAACTCACATTGGCCAATTAGCATGGGTGGAGCGAATCTCTCTAAATCCCAGCCAGTCTTGTAGGTCTTAAAAAATGCTGTGGGCACAAGTATATAAAATAAATACATGTTTGCTTGAAGAAACAAATCCCACTTTACCTTTCTCACTTAGTTCACAAACTATTCAGATTGTTTACAGTGCCTTAGAAGTATATTATGTCAAATCCACAGAGGTAACTACACCACAATGGGTCATCCTCATACAAACCTAATAATAACAGGCTGCAAATTTAAAATTCATAGCTGCAGGTCTTGCCAGCAAGGGCAACCGCAGGCAGGTGCAAGGGGGTGCACTTGCACCCCCCTGGAACCGGCTGGCCAGGAGATTAATTTTCTTTAAAAAAAAAAATACATTGGCATTCTTCTTCAAGAAAGGTCCTGGTCCCATAATGCATCACATCTGTGTGTGCATTGTCATCTGCACTCAATTTGAAATGCAAGAAGTGGTGTTTGCTATTCACTTTGCAGGAGAATAAGGCTTCAATTTTTGCTTGCTGATTCACCTGTTCGTGGAGAATGAGTTTTGCTTCAATCATTTAAGGAAGCATGACTGGGGGTTGGAGAGTAAGTGTTCACATTTGCTTTATTCAGTCAATTATGCATCATTTCCAAGTTGTGGCACGTGTGTGTGTGTGTGTGTGTGTGTGTGTGTGTGTGTGTGTGTGTGTGTGTGTGTGTGTGTGTGTGTGTGTGTGTGTGTGTATGTGAATGGATGTTGCCTGTACAGTCAGATGTCTGTTCTTCTATAGGTCTATACATTATGCACATAACTACTGCTGTTTTGAAGGTGGTGATTCCCGACTAATCGATGGGGCAAGGGATGCAAAGCATCTAAGTATCATCTGCATACATTCTAAATGGCGCTGGTGCTGTTTGTAGTGTATCGGGGAGGGGAAGCGGAGCAAGCCCAGAATGTACACAGTTGAGGTCAGTGGTTGATATTTTTCCCTAGGAGGTCACTGGCTGCTGCAGTGTCTCAGTCTCAGAGAGAGAGAGAGAGAGTCTGTTGTTTTGTGGTACTATCTCTCTAATTTCTCTAATATAATCTCTAATAATGGGTGCTTCTGTCTTTTTTATGAGTCTCATACAGTAAGTCTGCTAATGAAATACTAAGCAACGCCTTCTGATGCATTCCACCCCCTAATCTTTACATTCTCTGCGGCTCTCTGTTTTTTTTTTTTTTTTTTTTTTGAGTTTTGGGAATTACAGCTCCCCCCCCACTGCCAGGAAACAGGAAAGAAGAATTAGCCTGAGAAATAAGAGATGTTTATTCCCCCCTCCCGTCCCGAGTGAAGTTCAACATGACCCTTTCTGCTGTATGGTGCTGCAGTTTCTACTCACACAGCATGTAAACTTGTATTTTCCGGGGGTGGGGTGTCACAGTCCTGAGTAAGTCCTCCTTTGGATGAGATGCCTAGTAACTATGAACATCTTTTTTCAGCCTGTCACCCATTCCCTATTGCAATATACCAGCTTACCATTTAGTTTAATGTAACATAGGCAATTTATTCAAGGGCAACGGGCACTGAATTTGGGATGAAACACTGACATACAAGTTGTTTTATAGCAACAACCTCTTCACTAGTTTCAGATCTTTTTAATGTAGAATTATTCAGATATCTTTAACTTCTGCAGAGATTGTGCATATTGACTGATATTGGTGGATTGTAATGACAGATGTTTGAGTGGCCTTTTAGGGTTGAAATGAAATTGGGCAGTTTGTCATTATTGGTTCACATGTTTTATTTCATTGCTTACTGAGAAAATGTTCAAAACTATAAATTTTAAATGCATTCTTTCAAGTGGTGCTGTATTATACAAGGGATATAATTCAATTATTATTTATTGGAGTTGATTCACCTTCCTGATTGTATTAAAGAACTTTTGCATGGTCCTAAAATGTGTGCAAGGGGCCAATGATTTGAAAACAGCCCAAAGGTAAACTTAACCTGCCAATGGCCAGATGCATTTTCTTTGAATGTCGGTTTCAATGCTGTTTCAGTTAATGTGACTTTCAAAGGTAGAGAAGTTTTAATGCCAAGTCTGTTTTCATTATCAAATGTCTCAGTGTTTGTGTTATAAATGTAAGTTAAATATAAATATCTGTAATATCATAGAAGTAAAGCATAAAACAGTATGCACATAGTTTTGAACAGTGTGTATGGCAACTGGGGAGAAATAGCCAAGTAATGGGACACTGAAATGGCTATGTGGGGGGAGGGGCATGGGGAGTGGGCGGGGGTTCTGGGTTTGCACCCCCCTGCAAAAAATCCTGCTGGCTCCCTTGCTTGCAGGCCTTTGTTTCATTTCTACAAACAAAATCATTGCTTGCACTTGCCTCAGGCAATATCGACAAGAGGTCCCAAATGGATCATCAAACATCACAAACCAGAAACCATTGATTGGAGCCCCTGCTCTACTCAATGATGTACCTTCAGCTTAAGAAACAAAATCCCTGACTTGACTGTTTCAAGTTACAGCCTTTTATATAGACCATGAATATAAAATTAACTCACTAGTACAATTTCTTATCTAGATAACTGTGAGAATTTTATAAACACAAGACATATTTAAATACATACAACCCATTTTATAAATACAAGCTGTCATAACCCCCCCCCCCCCCAGCACAAAAGCACTATTTTTTGCACTCATAAGATGGGTTGTAAGTCCTAGACAACCTATCAGAATTCCTATTAAATAGTTCAGTAACAGTATATTAGAAAGACTGGAGGCATAGTGCCCAGAGGCATAATTTAGTATTGCCATCTTGTTCCTCAGATATTGTAAAGGGCATGATTGGTCACTGGATTGAAATGTCTGCCTAACAGATACCATTTCAGAGAGTGGAAAGGCAACTTCAACAGCAAGTACTCGTTTTCAGTGGCCACGTATTTATTCTCGACAAAGCTCATGTTTTGCCTTTTGTACCACATAAAGTGCACCTCACCATGAATATCTTGGCTTAAAATAGTTTGCAAGCCTGGTTCTGTTGCATTCATATACAGGATAAATTCCTTATTAAAATCAGAACTTACTAGCAATGGTTCAGAATGTAGTAGTCTTTTGAAATAATTAAATGCTCAGAATGTAGTAGCCTTTTGAAATAAATAAATGTTCTTTCAGCATCAACAGACCATTGCATTTTGGTAGGAGCTTTTCAATTGGTGATCTCTGTCAAAGGGGAGGCAATAGTTGCAAAATTATGAACATATTTACTGCAGTAGCTACCTAGTCCAAGAAAAGCCTTCACCTGTCTTGTATGAGTAGGTAGGTAGGTAGGTAGGTAGGTCCACTGTTTTTCTAGATGTATTTTTTCCTGCCTCTTTTCCTATATGTCCAGTTACTGCCGTTTTTTTTTTTTTTTTGGTGCAGACACTCTGTTATCAGTCTTCTATCACCCTTAAACTGCCTGTATTTAAGATACTACTGTATTAAGCATCTGAGCTCTTGAACAGTGTATGAACTGAGACTGCAGGGCATTATATTTGAAGCTGGGTGGGGTATCATTTTTTTTTAGTTATGTCTGAGTGTCAGTTACATACTTTCAACAACTAGATTTGTCAGTACACACATTTTATTCTATCTCCTGTCAGTAAACATTTTGAATCTTGGGACCTGTTTTGCTGAGGCTCAAATGGCTGATTATCCTGATTTATATATACTAAATCCAAGACTGCAGTTTCTCAGAATATTTCCTTTTCTCTGAGGTAAGGCATACTTAGAGTTAGTCTGTATAAGTTTAGGGGTGTAAGGGCTTGTCACCCCTACATCAGAGAGTGCAGAGGGGCTTGGCCCCTGCAAAAAGCAAGTTTAAAGAAGAAAAGCAATATTCTACATTCACTGTTCTGCATTTCAATCGTTTTTTTTTAATCGTGAGAGTTGGCAAAGTGAGTCTTTACATTTCTATAGCAGCCTGTATTTAAGCTGTTGTAGTAGTAAGTCTTCACAAGTTATAAGCATCTACGTGGCTTGCAGTGACACGGATGGACTTTGTGCATCTCTGCATCTTTGCATGATAAGTATGATCAGAAGTGCATTTTATCTTTTATTTTACGAATTTGTAGCTTAACTTGAACTACTGATAGATACTGCAATAAATTAACTAAAAGTTCTCACTGGTGTTTGTCATCTTCTGTCCTTGACATCACTGAAAGTTGCATGTAGGTTTAATATATTACCGCACCTTGATTATGAAGTTGTATACTACTTCTATTATTTAGTGTTCTACAGTCTGTTTTGAGCTCTTTCAAGTGACACATATTTGTTTGTGCCCATATTTGACTTCTAATATATATTTTATTGATGCACAATTTTACTCATACTGGTTATATTTACCTCTACCTCTTTATTCCTCTTAGGCTGCAATCATCATGGATTATCATGAGTTTAGCTCCCATTTTGATAGAGGATGGAGCAATTATCTTGTGTATTAAATGTAAGGTGCAAACACAAGACAATTTTATTTTTGAACCGTGACTCTAGTATGTGTAGCACATGCTTTTATCTAGATTTAGAAATTCAATTATCCAACTTAAGGAAGGGCATCTGTGGAGAGCATAAGAACATAAAGACTTGAGAATAGTTATTTAGTAATTAGTAAAATGAGTTTACTTAAAAATATTCTTATATTCTTATACAAAAATTACAAACAGTACCATGAATTGCACCATCACATTACATCCAAATATGTATGTTTTTTTTTGGGGGGGGGTAACTTTTGATGTTGCAACCAATAAAAATCTTTTGAAAAAAAAAACATAAAGACTTCAGGGGTAAACGTATGAGATGCTGTTGCCCAAACATCATCTAATTTATTAATGGGAACTGAAACTCCTCTATATCTTCGGCTACAAACACAAACTGATTTACATGCACTCATGGCCACATGGTATAAGAATACCGCTGTACTGTATGACAAACGTGAAGCTGATGTAGCAGAACTGACCAGCAACCGTAATTCCAGATGTATTCTTAATCTAAATCAAACTAAAAAAAAAAAAAGATTGTTTCCTTCTTGCACACCTACTGAAACTCTACATGTGGGTTCCATAGTTAGTTGTGGTCATGCAAACACATCTGCCTCGATTCCAAAAGACTCGATCTTTGTGTATTTAACATACTCCTATTATAAACCTGCTTTATAGATAGGCTTTACAGCAGAATTCATTACTTACACCAAGAAGTCTTCTGAAATCGGGACACTCTTGAACTTTATAGGTATCATGCAATAAGAACAGAGCAGCTGTACATACCTGGCAGCCACCTGGTGATTTAGGTCGCAGTCCTGGCTCACAGACAAGAGAGGAAATCAAAACGAAGGTCACTGGAGCAATAGGTTCATAGGTTCATAGGTTCATAGGTTCATAGGTTCATACTAGGCTATCTGCCCGAGGGCATTTACAAGCCTAGCCCATAGTTTTGTGGCTTACGCCACCCCTTTAGTATGGGGAACTATACCCATTATTTTGCTGTGCCTCTGTTGATCAGTGACACTGAGGTAATCCCTGGGGTATATCTGCGATCTCCCATCCATTGGTCAAGATTTCTCTTGAACAAGGCCAGCGAGGTGCTCTGCCTCACATGTACCGGGATTTTGTTCCACAGCATAGGGAGTCTTTGGG
>NC_056751.1:743212345-743224845 GCF_019279795.1 Protopterus annectens | reverse complement strand
GTGCCTTCAATTTGGTATTCTATACCCCCATTCACTGCCATTACAACTGTCTGATCCGTATTCAGTTTCACCCCATGTGCCTTCAGTTTGGTATTCTATACCCCCATTCACTGCCATTACAACTGTCTTATCTGTATTCAGTTTCATCCCATGTGCCTTCAGTTTGGTATTCTATACCCCCATTCACTGCCATTACAACTGTCTGATCCGTATTCAGTTTCACCCCATGTGCCTTCAGTTTGGTATTCTATACCCCCATTCACTGCCATTACAACTGTCTGATCCGTATTCAGTTTCACCCCATGTGCCTTCAGTTTGGTATTCTATACCCCCATTCACTGCCATTACAACTGTCTGATCTGTATTCAGTTTCACCCCATGTGCCTTCAGTTTGGTATTCTATACCCCCATTCACTGCCATTACAACTGTCTGATCCGTATTCAGTTTCACCCCATGTGCCTTCAGTTTGGTATTCTATACCCCCATTCACTGCCATTACAACTGTCTGATCCGTATTCAGTTTCACCCCATGTGCCTTCAGTTTGGTATTCTATACCCCCATTCACTGCCATTACAACTGTCTGATCCGTATTCAGTTTCACCCCATGTGCCTTCAGTTTGGTATTCTATATCCCCATTCACTGCCATTACAACTGTCTGATCCGTATTCAGTTTCACCCCATGTGCCTTCAGTTTGGTATTCTATACCCCCATTCACTGCCATTACAACTGTCTCATCTGTATTCAGTTTCACCCCATGTGCCTTCAGTTTGGTATTCTATACCCCCATTCACTGCCATTACAACTGTCTGATCTGTATTCAGTTTCACCCCATGTGCCTTCAGTTTGGTATTCTATACCCCCATTCACTGCCATTACAACTGTCTGATCTGTATTCAGTTTCACCCCATGTGCCTTCAGTTTGGTATTCCATATCCCCATTCACTGCCATTACAACTGTCTGATCCATATTCAGTTTCACCCCATGTGCCTTCAGTTTGGTATTCTATACCCCCATTCACTGCCATTACAACTTTCTGATCCGTATTCAGTTTCACCCCATGTGCCTTCAGTTTGGTATTCTATACCCCCATTCACTGCCATTACAACTGTCTCATCTGTATTCAATTTCACCCCATGTGCCTTCAGTTTGGTATTCTATACCCCTATCATCTGCTAATATTCTTGTTAATAACCTGCATTTAATGCCACATTGTCTGTATACAGCAGCTTTGTTGATCTGTCCCAGCAAATCTGTTTGCTAATGTAGTCCATCACCACTATAAACATTAGTGGGCTCAGAGATGAACCCTGATGCACACCCACTCCCACTGATAACCCCTCACTGAATATGAACACTGATCATACTTGTATTATTGGGTTCTTGTACATTACCTGCACTAATTCGACCAATGTTTCTGGGACTTAGAACCATTGCAGGACTGCCGAAATCATCTTTCTTGGAACGGTGTTATATGCCTTCTCCAAGTCTAGGAATGTAAAGTTGAACTCATGTCTAGCTTCTTCCCAACTATCTGTCTCACTGCAAACATTGGGTAAGTTATGCTGCATCCTGATCTCTATCCAAAGTGCTCATCTGTAATCTTACTGTCTACTACTCTGTATATTCTTTTGGGATCTATACTTATGCACGAACGGCAATTTCACCGAAAAAGAAACTGCCGATCATACATTCGCGAGAGTGCTTTTCACTGAAAAATCACTTTCGCGAAACTATGATAAAAATAGGGGAAATCAGCGGGAAATGGCTGTTGCTGAGATCAGAGTACAGTGGGTATAAGGGAATATTCCCTTTTCCCCACTGTAGTGTGATCTACGAGTGAGAATATAAAAGTAGGGTGGGGTGTGGGGTGCCCCCCCCTGTGTAAATGATAGTTATGTGTTTTTTATTTTTTTTTTTGTTTGTTTATGTTAGGGACTTTAGCGAAAGCACTTTTTCGGTTAAAAGTGCTTTCGCTAAAGTGTGTTCAGTAGATGTGGATTTGGACTATTGAACTTTCGTTCAATAGTACGAGTTCCAGTCTTTTACCAGTCTCATTTGGCAGTTTATTCCAGTTTATGGCAAGTGACAAGATTCTGTCTTATCTATACACACTATCATTATTAAGAAATTAATGTCCTTGATGGTAAGTCCTTACTTTGTACATTGGATTCAATATTGGCTGCTGGGGAGAAAACAAAGAGTTCTGCTTAAAGTTGACTTTTCAGACTGGTCACAAGTTTCTTCTGGTATCTCCCAGGAACTGGTTTTGGGTCCTATCCTATTTAATATTTTGTTCTACTCCATCTAAACATTGTGTAGTGAAATATGTTTTTATTTCCAATGAAACTGAGATTGCGCTCTGTATACAATTATTGGACAGAAGTCTCAGACTAGAAAAAATGCATGGCATAAATCTGAATTACACCAAATGAAATGTGATGGGTATTTTTTGCTGCAGGATTGCTACCTTTATCACTCTGTACACAGTAACATCAACCACTGTTGACACTATCAGGTACTTGGCTGCATTAATAATAACTTACATTTTAAGCACAAAGCTGAAGTAGTTGAGATGTGCACTCAGAATTGCAGGCATGATTTTTAGATGCACATCAATTAGGTCTTCAGGTTACTCAGGCATAGTTCATGCATCAGGCATTAATGAATATAATAGGTTCATAGGTTCATAGGTAGGTACTAGGCTATCTGCCTGAGGGCATTTATAAGCCTATCCAGAGTGTGTCAGCTTTCACCTCCCCATTAATTAATTAACTGATCCTGTCAGGCAGAGCCAATAAAGTGATCCCAGGGGAGTATTTTCTGTTACCCATCCACTCGTCAAGGTTTCTCTTGAAGAGTGTTAGTGAAGAGCTCTGCCTGATGTAATTTGGAATTTTGTTCCAAAGCATGGGGAGTCTCTGTGACAGGAATCTATCCCTGCAGCATGTTCTATTTATTGTTGTGGCGAGATGTAACTCACTAGAGCACGTGACTTGGATTTCCTTAGGTGGAGCATGTCCATCAATTCTGAGTTGGGCATGGCTTTGTAAGTCAGGCAGAGATCACCTCTGAGTAAGCGATATGCCAATGAGTACATCCGGAGTTTCTTCAATTGAGCTGCATAGGACATATGTTTGAGACCAGTAATCCTCTTGGTGAGGTACTTTTGTGGTCTTTCCAGCTGTTGGAAGTGTCTTGTGAAGTACATCCCAAATGGGGCATTGTCCTCTATGATGGGTCTAATGAGTGATGAGTAGAGGGGCACTATAACCTCTTTATTTCTAGATGTGAACCCTTTAGTAATTAGATGGGCCACATAGAAGGATTTCCTAACTACTTTGGCAATATGATTGTCAAAGGAAAGATTACTATCTACCTGGGTCCCCAGATCTCTTATTAACTCTTCTGTATTAAGGGGGCTGCCACCTATGTGGTAATTTGTGGGTGTTTTGTTTTTCCCAAATGGGATGACTATGCATTTTTTGGCATTTAGCTTGAGGCCATAAGTTTGACACCAGGTGTCCATCTCAGTAAGGCCCTTTTGGAGGATGTCCGTGTCAGCCGGAGAGTCAATTATGGCTCCCAGTTTGCAGTCATCAGCAATCTTGGTTAGCCATAGTCCTCTGTGTTTGCCTGCACTTCTGAGAAGTATATGCCGAACAGTAGGGGTCCCAGGACCAAGCCTTGTGGGTCACCACTTGAGACTGGTTTAGAGTCGGACATGGAGCCCCCTATTCTTACTGTGTGAGTTCTGTCTGTAAGCCAGTTGGCAACCCATCTCATGACATAGGGGTTTATGTTCAGGCTGGTGAGTTTTTCTGTAATACCCGAGTGGGGAATGGTGTCAAAAGCCTTGGCATGGTCAAGGTAGGCTGTGTGAACCACATTTCCCTCATCTATGGCCTTGGTGACTGTCCCAAAGAAGTCAACCAGGTTTAGTAGGCATGATCTGCCCTTAACAAGCCAAACTGGGTCGGGTCAAGTGTTTGGAGGTTCTCAATGTCTTTGTTAATGAGTTCCATGATGATGCGCACCATAGCCTTGCAGATCAGGCTAGTCAAGCTTATGTGGCGATAATTACCAGGATCAGTTGTGGCCCTTCCTTTGTGGAGAGGAATAACCATTGCTGTGCACCATTCTATGGGCACGTAGCCTGTGGAGAGGCTGAGGTTGAACAGCGTGTTTAGGTGGAGGGTTAGTTCATTCTGTAGTTTGTGCAAGACGCAGCCTGGGACACCATCTGGTCCCATTGACGCTGTGTTTTTGACTTTTGAAAGGGCTGTTTTCACCTGTGCATCTGTGATTTTTGGGACACTACACTTTTCCGGTATTGTTGTGGGCCCTTTTGGAGATGAGCAACTCTGTATCTCAACTAGGCTAGTTACAGGAAAGGTGGGAAACAAGCGCAAGTGCAGCTTTTAAACCATAACATTGAAAGAGATGGGAAAAAACTGCCCAAACAGCCAATAGTTACAATTTCTTGGCCAGGAACCACTCCTCTTGTGGTAGATAGGCTACCTAATGCTTACAATTACATGTTTTTCTGTACTGCAAGAGCAAAGTTATCATAATTAAATACATGCAGAGGAAATTGAGAAAAAAGAATTCCAGCTTGTAAGGAAATGTTTTATCCTGAACATATAAAAATCTTAGCTAATTATTCAAGTGCATAGCATTGTTGCCTCATAGCAAGAGGTTCTCCTGTTCGATTCTCGGCTTGGGTTGGGAGTGACTTCTGTGTGGAGTCTGCATGTCCTCCCAGCGGTCGAGTTGGTGTTCAAAACACATGTGTTAAATGGGCATGCCTTTGTTGAAGGTTGGGCGTCAGGCTGGCAATTCAACACCATAAAAAAAAAACAACTGCCAGTTATTAGCGGACTGGAGATCTGCTGTGGCGGCCCCTAACCGGGAAAAGCCGAAAGACAAACAAAATATCACTACCTCATGGTTAGAATGTGTCTTGCGTATAAGAGGGCATTTCCTGATAAAGACATAAAGTTATCCTGATGCTTGAGATCATGGAATAAACAGAAATTCTAGGACTGCCAGTGGAGTACACATACCTGTTTGTCATTTGCTATAAACTACATTAAACTGCCAATCGCCATAGGACATTAAGAAAAAATGCTAGCTCTGGACAGAACCTTAGAGGTTCATAGGATGTTACTAGCATATTGACCCGAGGGTCTTTACAAGCCTAGCCGTAAAATCCCAATATAATACCAGATGAGAGATATCATCTATGCCCAATATTTGTCTAGCAAGGATTACTCATATCCAGGACAGAAGTAGGGGCAATCCCTGGCAGAAATTTATGGTTTCCCATCCAGTCATCCAGGTTGTGCTTAAATGGGGTCATGGAGGTCCTCTATTTCACATGGATTGGAAGCCTATTCCAGAGGAGTGGTGACTTCTGAGAGATGTATCTGTCTCTCCAGCAGGTCCTGTTTATGTTGCAGGCTAGATCGAGGTCCCTGAAACGGGTAACTGTAGTCCCATTTGACTTATGAATGTGCAGAACTTTCATTATATTTGGGTCAGAGATAGCTCTGTAAGCCTGACACAAGTTAACTCTAAGTAGTCTATATGCTACTGAGTACAGTTACAGCGACTTCACTTTGTCCGCATAAGACATGTGCTGGAGACTCTGAGTTTTCTTAGTTGGAAATCTCTGAGATCTCCCAAGCTGCTACAGGTGTCTGGTATGGTACATACAAAAGGGGGCATTATACACAATTATAGGCCTGATAAGGGACAAATACAGGAGAGTTATAACCTAGTTTGCTCTTGAGACGCTGCATTTACTAATCAGGTGAATGATGCAGAATGTCTTCCTCACCACAGTAGACACATGGTGGCCAAAGTTGAGGTTACAGTCAACTTGTGTTCCCAGGTTTGTCACTACTGAATTGGAACTTAGGGTATTATTGTTTATTTTATAATCAGTAGGGACATTGTTTTTACTGAAGGGAATGATGATGCATTTTTTAGCATTTAGTTTAAGACCATGACTTTGGAACCTATCATTGGTCTGTGTAAGCCCCTTTTCAAGAACACTGGCATTGCTAGGGGATTAAATTATAGCACCTTATTTGCAGTCATCACCAAACTTAGCCACAGCCCTTCTGTTTTGCACTGGACTTCAGAGAAGTATATGCCAAACAAGAGGGGGTGCAGCACTGACCCTTGTGGGACCCCACTAGTGACAAGTCTGCTGGTAGAAGTGAAGCCTTCCACTTTGACTGAATGTTGTCAATCTGTAAGCCAGTTTGCAACCCACCTGACAACACAGTAGTTGAAATTCAACTGGGTTAGTTTGTCAATGATGCCCAAATGTTGGATTGTGTCAAAGGCCTTGGCCAAGTTAAGATAGGCTGTGAGCACAGCTTTGCCTTCATTTATGGCTCTGGTCACATTCTAGAAGAAGTCCACCAGGTTTAACAGGCATGACCTACCCCTGACAAAACCAAACTGGGATGGATCTAGTGTTTGGGGGTCACCTTTATCTTTATTTATGAGATTCATTATGATTCGTTCAATTGCTTTAAAGATGAGGCTGGTTAAACTTATGACTCTATAGTTACCTGGGTCTGTTGCCAAGCCTCCCTTGTGGAGGGGGATAACAGTCACTATTTTCCATTCATTGGGGACAAAGCCAGTACTCAGGCTGTGGTTGAAGAGAATGCCTAGTGGAGTAGCTAGTTCTTGTTAAAGAACATTAAGAATGCAGCCTGGAATGCCATCTGGTCCTATGGAGGCTGTGTTCTCAATCTTGGAGAGAGGCTTGACGACTTGCCCTTTCGAGATGCAGGGAGGAGGAGATGATGAAGACATGGCTTGTTATATTCTTGGGTGGGCTAGGGAGGTGAAAGTTTTGCCAAACATGTCTGCTAGCAGGTTTGCAACTTCCACCAGGTCAGTGTGTGGAATACCATCCACATGTAGTTCAGCACACATCTAAGTCTTACCTTTTAGGTTGTAGACATAGCTGAAGAAGGCCTTATGGTTATCCTTGGCTATGGTTGCTAGATTTTTCTCATAATTGCTCTTTAAGGATTTTACAAGTTGTCTTATGTGTTTGTTTTGGCCAGGGAGGGTACTCCTCTAGTTCTGTGTTCTCACTTTTGTATTTTCAGACAGCAGCTTCTTTCACTTATTGTATAATCTATTAATGCTAGATTCCACCAGGATAGTTTATTTTTTCTTGAGAATCTTGCTTTAATCCTATCAGGCATGGTTGTGTCTATACATTTGTGTAGATGTTTATTCAGGGCATAAGTATAGCCGTCAATATCATCTGTAGAAACTGGAGCTTTGAAGTCTATTATAGCATCCCTTATGAGGATATAGTTTGCTTTGGTGAAGTTATTTAGCCTGACTTCTCCTTTGTGGAGTTCTCGTGCTATTGCTACTTCAAAAATGACTGATTTATGGTCAGATTTAACCAATGCAGGCCCTACACTTAAGGCGTTGCATCAGTCACTCATATTGGATTGGTGAGGACCTGATCTAGAATATTAGAGCCCCTTGTGGGGTAGTGCACTATTTATTCCAGGGCATTTGAGTTAACAAAGTCCGAGAACTTTTGTGCGAGTGAGTTTGGCCTCATATAAGACTCTTATTTAATGGAGGGATAGTTGAAATCACCTTTATTCCAGGGCATTTGAGTTAACAAAGTCCGAGAACTTTTGTGCGAGTGAGTTTGGCCTCATATAAGACTCTTATTTAATGGAGGGATAGTTGAAATCACCCATAACTAGCATGTTAGGTTGTACTTTGATTATCCCAAGTAGGTCTAAATAAGCTGTGTGGGCTTCTTGGTTCATGGAAGGGGAACTGCAATTGATGATGACATGAAGTGGAGGTCTTACCCACGGTGATTTGGACTGAGTAATTCCATAGAGTTATCTTGTCTAACCAGTCTAGAGGCATAATTATCTTTAATGAAGATAGATACTCCACCTCCTTTGGCTCTCACACCTTCAATTTACAGTCTGAAAGTGTGGAAGGCATTGTAGCCTTGCAAGACTGGGCAACTTTCTGCAGCCTTGAGCCAGGTTTTTGTGACTGCACAGATGTCAACATCTTCCAGCGAGAGGAGTGCTTCTAGAGAGTGCAGTTTCTGATTTATACTCCTAGCGTTTAGCAGCATAACCCTTAGTGTCTCTGTGTTTGATATTTTCATGTTGGAAATTTTGTTTTTGTGACTTTGCCTAAAAAGGCATTATGGGGGAGGCAAGTGCTTTAGCCAGCAATCGAAAGCCTAGAGGTGCCAAGTGAAGCCCATCTCTGTCAAATCAGTGGGAAGGGTAAAATGCTGCTCAAAGCTAGGGACATAACTGCCTGGGACACATATTCAGAGCGGTCATAACTGATTTGATGCTTTGGGCCCAAACACAGGAAGTTAAAACTATGCGATATTATGAAACTACAACGTATCCAAGATAATCACCTTCCATGATGCCCAACATACTGTAACATTTAGAGTCACGTCTGTTTGTCTTATGATCACAGCCTGCACTTTTGGTAAATGGTTCTGCCAGTCCTGTGAATGGATGACCAGGTCATTCCAGTATGCTGCAGCATAACACAAGCAGAGCATTTTATCTATCAGTGACCGAAAGGTGGCCGGACCTCCATGCAAGCCTAATGATAAATAATGCTGGCTAATGAAATGAAGCTTCATAAACGTCCGTGGTTACAAACATTTTTTTTTAGCAGTGGGAGAAAGCAGTATCTGCCAATACATCTCTGATAAGTTTAAGGTTGTTAAATATCTGTCATTTCCTAGTTTCTTTATGAGCTTGTCAAGTCTGAGCATAGGATTGCTATCAAACTTTGAAATGATGTTAATTTTTTAAATCATTGCAGAATCTGATACTTACATCATGTTTAGGCCATAACACTATTGGGCTGCTCCATTCCTTTCATGTCTCAATTGTTCCTAATCTGAGCATTTCTGAACTTCTTTTACTAATTGTCAGTCTAAACTTCATTCCTGGTGTTGTCTTTGTTTTATGCTCTGTCAAATTTAATTCTTCCAGGTATTTCTGATAATAGTTCTTTATTTCTTAATAGAAATACCCCTATTTCCTGTGTTTGTAATTTTGACAAACATTTTAATTTCAAATTGCAAGCTAACTGCAGAAATGTCTACTTTCTTCCATTGTTTTACTGTGTTCATTTGATAGTTCTGTTCAAGTTTCTCTTTTCTAAGTGTCTAACCTTGTAGTTCACTGCCACCTCTAAAGGACCTTGCCGTTTAGGCAGAAAATTGTTTTCCGTGTGTGGTACTAATACAATACCCTTCAGTTAAATAATGTAAGTCGAGCATTCCTGTTATACATTCATTGTTGTATCTCTTGGGATTTCTGCATCTGCTCCTTTACTATGAGCAAAACCAGTTTCATCTAGAACATTAAGATAATATCTATCATGCCCTTAAGGTATTATCTCATCATCCAAAGTGTCTTTAGCAATATCAAGAAGACCTCTGGGATGTATTCTGCACAAGAGTCCAAATGAAAAAAAAAAAAAACAGTTGAAGCCATTGGCTACAAATATCATGAAGGGTGAGGCCTGGTCCCAGATATTACAATGTGTATCAAGTACTTTCCTAAGCATGCATTTTAGTATTTTATCAGACATCTCCAATAAACCAGAAGACTATGGATGGTGCAATGACATTTTAATTGCTTAACCTTTTTGGTACACTAGATAAAATGCCCTTAACATAAAAAGCGTGCCTTGCTTAGTTAGTATCTATTTAAGGATATCCACTACAGAAAATAACAGCACCACATTTCTTTGACAAGATGTAGCATTAGTCTTGTACTGCTTCTAGATCGTAGGTATTACAGTCCGTTATTACTACTGTGTACTGATACCCATTCCTAGACTTTTCTACTGGCCCCAAAATGCCCTTTCCAGTATACTCAAATGGCACAGTCACAACATGCATTATATCTAATGCCCTAGTAAAACCAAGATGGGATGCTGTTTTCTGACAGTTTTCCAACAGTCTCTTAACTCAAAATAAAGTAATTACAACATCTTGTTGACTCATTCCTCTACAACCTTGATTATATTTTCTCTTATCTGCTTAAATTATGATTTTTCCCATTTTGCCTTTTTTAAAGTTTTGATTACCTTACTTTTAAGTCAAGCCATTCTGGGATATTTTCTCCTTTAACTTATCTCGAGGTGAAAGGAAGAGTTTCCTCTCCCAAGGAAGCTGACACTTGAGCTAATTCTATGTCCTTCCGCACAATGGGGACCTCTAGAGAAAACTTCCTTCTGATTTGACTTTTCTGCTGTTAGAACAAGGTTCTTGAATTTCCTATTTCCTTATCATCCAGTTCCCATTGGACAGAAGTTCATTTATATGTCCGCACTGCCTTACTTATCTCATTTTCATTGTTCACCACCATTTCTTTGTTTGATGGTCCTCACATCAGTGCCTTTCTTCTTCTACGTTTGCCTACTCCATTTTGTACTAATACATTCTGCAAGTTTCTGTCTTGTGGAGATTTTTATTTCAGAATTTTCTGTCAGTTCACCTTTGGTTTCTGATGATCTGTCATTCAGGCCATTTTCTGGTAACAACCAGAATACTTTTTACCATGTAACCATAAACAAATTCTACTTCCTTTTTCAGCTTCTATGTTTATTTGCCGATCCTGATTTTTATTCTGAATTTGAATTAAAGCCACAGCCCCCCCCATACTTAAATTAATACATCAAGCTGTCACTTTATCTCTTTCTTATTAGGCGTTTCAGCCTTCCACACTGTATCTATGGATTCCCCAACCCTCTCATCTTCATATAATATCACAAGTCAAGTCAGGAACCACATCTGCAGGGTACTGATGCTTTCCTAGAACTTTTGAATTTCTACATTTAATAGGGAATATCATGCATTCTGTTTTATTACTGTGAAAATACAGCACTTCCACCTTTTGTTTGTTATTACTTTTATGTTTACAAACATGAGAACCTTTGACAAAGGCAATCATGCCTCCAGTAGGCAGTAAACCTTGATTTTCTCTTTGTTAGAAATAATACCTTTTGCTAGCATGGTTGTAACACAATGATGTAATACTGAATCAATAATCCTAGCTTCAGTCTTATCACATTTGCCTGGATCAGCTTAATTTATAGCATGCAGATTAGATTTCCCATTTCTATGTCTAGAGTTTCTTCATAATTAGTAGAACAGAAATGGACTATGTAACCTTTCCTACCACACTTCAAACAAAAATAAGTCATTAATTTCCCCTCACAGTAGTACACATTTCTTAGTTAAACCTGACGTTTACACATATAAAGTTTAGTTTTAAGCAGTGTGTCATTAACTGCCAAGCACTTTACTATAGTTGCTAACTTGTCAGAGTGCTGGGGATCACTTTTCAACACCAACTTTTTCATACAAGTTGGCAATCCTCTTTTAATTCTGTCCATTTCCAGAACTTCTGAGATTTTCATTTTATTGTTACTAACAGGTTAGAACCACAGGTATAAGATCTGATTTAAGTCAAGCAGTTGTGCACTTACATGTTTAGCAGCATTAACATTTCAGTAGTGATATTTTATGGTATGTACTTCAAGTCCTGGCTAATGTTTTTGACGTTTTTCAGTCAGTATAATCACTCCTGTGGCATGTACGTTCAGGTTTTTAATGCATCATTTCTTGCTGGGAAGAAGTAATTGGACCCATTCTATGTTGTCTCTTTTCTCATCAGTAATACATATTTCAAAAGCCAAAAAAAGCAACTGTGTTCTCCCTATTTATCTTTTAACTGTTAGATACAATCCTTAGGATAGAAGTTGTATTGGCTAACGGCACCACCTGTTGCTACAGCTGCACCTTTCAGTCAGTACACAAAATATTAGCATTGCTTACAGTATCTTAGAAATAAGGCTTACAGTCCAGAGGTAACTCCACTGCACATGTTCAATCCCTGCACAGCACTTCCAAGAACAGGATGCAGATTAAAAGTCGCAGATGTCGACATCGCCAGGCCTTCCCTTCAGCTCCACCAATAAAACCAGGAGTGTGCTGTTTATAACTTCATACAGGAAGGGATAAACAAGAAGAAGGTGAAGAAGATACAGCAGCATAGTTCATTGGTTAGTTGTGGACATTTCTTGGTGTGATGCAGACATTGATGAAAATTTCCAAGACAAGAAGGACATTTTAAGAAAACAGAATACGATTTTTGATCTTAGTCCTCTGTTTGGCAATAAAAAAAAAAATCATCCAAGCAGTAATTCATACTCACTGCAGATGCATTTAGTGTAATAATACTAAGATGTTAATAACATTTACAACTAAACAGTCAAAATGTTACTTTCATGGGGCGTGGCCAAGGATGAACACATGATAGCAGCAGATTTCTTCAGCTCCACCAATTTCATTACACTGACAGGAATTAATTACTTAAAAAATTAATTTTTGAAGTAATTTTCTTTCTAAATATGTTTGTTTTATATAGT